>NW_025533511.1:0-257500 GCF_020615455.1 Coregonus clupeaformis | reverse complement strand
ATCGCACTACTGACCATATATACACTTTACACACACTAATTAATAAACACGTCCACCATAAAAAAGAGGGCAAAATCTTGTCTTGCTTTATTGACTTTAAAAAAGCATTCGATTCCATTTGGCACGAAGGGCTATTCTTCAAAATTCAACAAAGTGGGCTTGGTAGTAGGGTGTATGACTTAATAAAATGGATGTACACAGAAAACAAGTGTGCCATAAAAATCAAAAACCAAAGAACACAATTATTTTCCCAACGTTGAGGAAATGAATTAGCAGACATGTTGGACCATTCTGCAGCCCCAGGACTCACACTATTTGACACAAAGGTAAAATACCTGCTATATGGTGATGATTTGGTTCTTCTATCACCAACCAAAGAAGGTCTTCAACAGAATCTTAACATTCTAGAGCAAAATTGCCATAATTGGGCCCTGGCAGTACATTTTTCAGAAAAAACCCAGATGTCAGAAACATCAATATAAATTCACCCTGAACAACACCATAACTGAATACACTAAAAATTACTCATACCTTGGTCTGACCATATCTGCTTCGGGAAACTTTAATATGGCATTGAGAAAAATGGCACTCAAAGAAAAAGTCAGCAGAGCATTTTATGCAATAAAAATGAAATTATTCCAAATTAACATCCCAATTGACATTGTAATCCTACCAATAGCTCTTTACGGAAGTGAGGTTTGGGGGCCACTCCAAGTCTCCAATTTAAAGCACTTCAAACCCAAGAAATGAACCCATAAACGAGCCCTCTCAGTCAGCTGGTGTTGGACCTAACCAACCAAGCTGACACCAGCACTGCTTCAAAATAAATAATTATAATAAACAACATCATGAACCAATCAAAGGACTCATATTTACAACATTGGAAAAATGAAACAAAATCCCAAAGCCGACTAAATTGCTATCTGGCTCTGAACAGAGAATATGAATTGGCTGATTATCTGTACTCTGTCAGAGATACGAAGCAGAGACAGATCCTTCCCAAGTACAGGCTGAGTGACCACCAATTGGCAATAGAAACCGGCAGACATAAAAAGACATGGCTACCCAAAGAGGAGCGTGTATGTGGTCACTGCACGACAGGGGAGGTAGAAATAGAGATGCACTTTCTCCTTTACTGTGATAAATATTCCTCACCAAGAGATTCATTATTCACAGAAATTACTACATTTATTCCACAGTTTTACTTATTAAACACAGAGGAAAAACAAAAAATAGTAATGGGCGAAGGAGCAACAGCTCCTCTTGCAGCCAAATACAGTTGAAGTCGAAGGTTTACATAAACCTTAGCAAAAATACGTTTAAACTCAGTTTTTCACAATTCCTGACATTTAATCCTAGTATAAATTTCCTGTTTTAAGGAAGTTAGGATCATCACTTTATTTTAAGAATGTGAAATGTCAGAATAATAGTAGAGAGAATGATTTATTTCAGCTTTTATTTCTTTCAACACATTCCCAGTGGGTCAGAAGTTTACATACACTCAAATAGTATTTGGTAGCATTGCCTTTAAATTGTTTAAACTGGGTCAAACGTTTCGGGTAGCCTTCCACAAGCTTCCCACAGTAAGTTGGGTGAATTTTAGCCCATTCCTCCTGACAGAGCTGGTGTAACTGAGTCAGGTTTGTAGGCCTCCTTGCTCGCACACGCTTTTTCAGTTCTGCCCACAAATGTTCTATTGAGGTCAGGGCTTTGTGATGGCCACTCCAATACCTTGACTTTGTTGTCCTTAAGCCATTTTGCCACAACTTTGGAAGTATGCTTGGGGTCATTGTCCATTTGGAAGACCCATTTGCGACCAAGCTTTAACTTCCTGACTGATGTCTTGAGATGTTGCTTCAATATATCCACATAATTTTCCTTCCTCATGATGCCATCTATTTTGTGAGTGTACCAGTCCCTCCTGCAGCAAAGCACCCCCACAGCATGATGCTGCCACCCCCGTGCTTCACGGATGGGATGGTGTTCTTCGGCTTGCAAGCGACCCCCTTTTTCCTCCAAACATAACGATGGTCATTATAGCCAAACAGTTCAATTTTTGTTTCATCAGACCAGAGGACATTTCTCCAAAAGGTACAATCTTTGTCCCCATCTGCAATTAGAAACCGTAGTCTGGCTTTTTTATGGCGGTTTTGGAGCAATGGCTTCTTCCTTGCTGAGCGGCCTTTCAGGTTATGTCGATATAGGACTAGTTTTACTGTGGATATAGATACTTTTATAACTGTTTCCTCAAGCATCTTCACAAGATCCTTTGCTGTTGTTCTGGGATTTATTTGCACTTTTCACACCAAAGTACGTTAATCTGGCTGATTTCTTTTCATTTTCCCATGATGTCAAGCAAAGAGGCACTGAGTTTGAAGATAGACCTTGAAATACATCCACAGGTACACCTCCAATTGACTCACATTATGTCAATTAGCCTATCAGAAGCGTCTAAAGCCATGACATAATTTTCTGGAATTTTCCAAGCTGTTTAAAGGCACAGACAACTTAGTGTATGTAAACTTCTGACCCACTGGAATGGTGATACAGTGAATCCTAAGTGAAGTAATATGTCTGTAAACAACTGTTTACAGTGAGCTGTCCACTACCACTCCAAGATACACACATCCTACTGGGTACAGACGATGGTTCAACATCTAGTTTTGATTTACATTTGGTTGAGTTGTCAAATAACGTGAATTTAAGGTGAAATCAACCAAAATATCAATGTGATGATGTTGAATCAACGTAGAAAACATATTGGATTGGCCAAAAGTCATCAAAGTAAGGATTCCTTTAATTTTATTCACCCAACTTTTAAACTAAATCATTAAGGGAATCCTGTATTTTGATGACTTTTTGCTAATCCAATCAGTTTTCCACGTTGATTCAACATCATCACATTTAATTTGGGGGTTGAAATGAAGTGGATTCAACCAGTTTCTGCCCAGGGTGATTAGACAGCAGCATTGTAATAACATCAACCCTCAGAAACCATCATAAATAGGCCTACCTATCTTAAATCAAATCCCTAATAACGTTAGTATATTTTGAGAGCAGACTATCACACCTCTGTATAATCTAGCATTAGATCCCTGTGCACAATATAAGATGCAACACCAGATCATTCAGTAAGACACACTATAATGCATATGGGAGAAACTCTATACTTCAGTACTTGGTTTCTGAGAGCAGCTCACTATCCTTCTATATTAAACCACTGTTATTGTACTATGTGGGCAAGTACTAAGACACACTACTGGGCCAAGACTGACACTGAGACAAGCTGCATCATGCTTTTGACTGATGACCAGACACTGAATATGTTTCCCTAAATTAGATGTGAGTGTGGCTGTAGAGTGTGGCTGTTTCCCTGTTTCCAGTGTAAATAGTCAGTGTGGCAGTCTTCCTGTTTCCAGTGTAATTGATGTGTGTGGCTGTCTTCCTGTTTCCAGTGTAATTAGTGAGTGTGGCCGTCGTCCTGTTTCCAGTGTACTTAGTCAGTGTGGCTGTCTTCCTGTTTCCAGTGTAATTAGTGAGTGTGGCCGTCGTCCTGTTTCCAGTGTACTTAGTCAGTGTGGCTGTCTTCCTGTTTCCAGTGTAATTCATGAGTGTGGCTGTCATCCTGTTTCCAGTGTAATTAATGAGTGTGGCTGTCATCCTGTTTCCAGTGTAATTAATGTGTGGGGCTGTCTTCCTGCTTCCAATAAGCCCTGCTGTGTTCCCTGCTAACAATCCTCTGGGCTCCAGCCAGGCACCTGTGGCAGCTGGCATGTCTGTCCCAGGCCCCCAGACCCCCAGGCCCTCAGACCCCCAGGCCCCGGGACACCCACACAGCACACCACCAACTGTCCACCACCGGACCACCGGCATGCAGCGAGACAACTGGATGCAGCCGAGCCAGCACTGGAAAAGAGAGAGCAGACCACTGCTCAGCACAGATACAGTGCTTTCAGAAAGTATTTAGACCCCTTGACTTGAACCCGATCAAACATCTCTGGAGAGACCTGAAAACAGCTGTGCAGCGACGCTCTCCATCCAACCTGACAGGTTTAGGTTTTGAGAGGATCTGCAGAGAAGAATGGGAGAAACTCTCCAAATACAGGTTTGCCAAGCTTGTAGCGTCATACCCAAGAAGACTCAAGGCTGTAATTGCTGCCAAAGATGCTTCACCAAAGTACTGAGTAAAGGGTCTGAATACTTATGTAAATGGTATATTTCAATTTTTTATTTGTAATACATTCGTGTAAATGTCTAAAAATCTGTTTTTGCTTTGGCATTATGTGGTATTGTGTATAGCTTGATGAGGGGAAAAAACGATTTAATCAATTTTAGAATAAGGCTGTAACGTTACAAAATGTGGAAAAAGTCAAGGGGTCTGAATATTTTCCGAATGCACTATACATGAGTCAATAAATAAAATGGTTTATTTCATTGAGTGAGTATAGCATTCTTAGTTATGCTTTGATATGAGGGTAAAATGAAAACAAATAATTGGGCAACATAGAGTCTTCAGGAGGTGTCAGATTAAAATCAGGACATTCAAAAAGGCCTAAAGATATGTAACACTACATAGCTCCCGGCTTTTCCTTTCTAATTTGACTTTAAATGCTTAAAGGAAACTCCACAACCAAACCTAAGTGAATAAGTCAGTGAAACACCTTAAGCCTCTTTCAAACAAATTCACAAAATCAAAGTGGTACTTACAGATAATTATGCTGGTGTTTTTAAATCAGAATAAGTAAGAAAACAACAGTGAAATGTTCCCCCCATTTGCCGAGCGCTCTGATAGGAAGGGAAGTATCTGTTTACCTAGTGATTAGTACAATTTTACTGTGGTGGAGCAGAATATTCAAACCATTCAGCCAGATTGGCCCAGACAACACCAGGCTCCTGGTGAACACTATAGACCCTTTTCTAGTTATGTTTTTCCCTTCAAACTTAAATAAACCTTCACATGTAATTAAACATAATTCTGTATGCTTTCGTGTCCAGTTCCTTCAAACAAATAAAGATAGTCTCTATGAAGTGAGCGTGTTATGGTAAACCTATGGCACACAGAAGGCTCACATAGAAAGACCTGAATGGGTGTCTTATTTATGCAAAGGTAAGAAGGAAAAATAAACATTATCCAGTCTGTTATTAAATTACAAGAATAATGTCATGTTGGAGAGAGGTTCACGGTTCTGTGTTGCCACGTCATGAAAACATTATCAGAGTACATATTACGTGCGAAAAGTTCCTCTTCTTCAAAAAGTGGTATTGTGGTTATGTCTGACTGTCTCACTCTCCACTCAGAGAAGGATTATTCAATGATGAACCTAGAGTCCAAAACAGAGGTGTGGTGTTGGATGTATCTAACGTGATGCATTTATTTACATTTAAAGTATTAGTCATTTAGCAGACGCTCTTATTCAGAGCGACTTACAGGAGCAAGTAGGGTTAAGTAAGCCTTGCTCAAGGGCACATCGACAGATTTCTCACCTAGTCGGCTCAGGGATCAGAACCAGCAACCTTTTGGTTACTGGCACAATGCTCTTACAGTTTTTTACAATCACTTTGGCACTAATTTCAGAACCTTGACGTCATTTTTCAAAATTCTAGACACAAAACTCACAAGCAATGATCAAAATGCACATTTTTCAAAACTCTAACACTTTTTTCAATTGCTTGGATACAATACACATAAAACTAAGATCATTTGTTCATTTAACAAAAATCACCTGTTCAATATGACACAATTTAACATCAAAGTACTACTATTTTAAAAGGCAATTCACACATTTCAGATGAGTGTCTATTCATTCCATTACAATTATCCAACTATCAATTGATACAACTGCTCAAAATGATAAGTAACTGTTGCATTACTCTTAATGCATAGTTGTATGGAAACGGACAAACAATATTCAATGTTTAGATCATGAAAGTTTCAAGATAACGAGATTCATTGTCACCAATTAGCATGAACCAATTAGACTACATTATCTATGGATGTAATATTTCATCATCATTCTTTACCAGACACCGTTTCTATGGTCCCATGTACCACCTTTTCAGACTATTTACAGTATTGACAGTACTGCACTCTATGGATGCAGGCCCTTGTAATTGCTTGTCCAATTCTGCCAACTCGTTACTGATGATTTAGTTCACATTGTGGAACGAGTATATAAATAATTGATTGGGATCCACTTGCAACAACAT
Source organism: Coregonus clupeaformis (assembly GCF_020615455.1). NCBI lineage: Eukaryota > Metazoa > Chordata > Actinopteri > Salmoniformes > Salmonidae > Coregonus > Coregonus clupeaformis. The sequence goes on along the minus strand of NW_025533511.1, from coordinate 251,293 downwards.
AGCGATACGTACTGTAACATGGAGCCGGCAGGTGATCCAGGTCACAATAGAAGTCAAGCAGTGGTGGGAGGAAGACGAGGAAGACGTGTTGGTCAAAGGAATGGCAGGGGACAAGCACCCCTTCTGAGAGGTGGTCGTGGGGGAACGTGGTAGAGGACAAGGCCACGGACCAAGACAGCGGCAGCAACAGCAAAGAGTGTCCAATGAAATTCAAGCAATAGTTGTAGACCATGTCATAAATCATGGCATGACAATGACTGAGGCAGCTACAATGATACAACCAAACCTCAGAAGGTCAACCGTGGCCTCAATAATCAGAACTTTCTGCATTGAGAACCGGTAAGTCGTCAGCATGCACTAAACATTATGCTACTCTCAATTGTCAAATGACTGCATACTAATGTGTATCACAGAGTAGGTGATGTGACCAAGTGTCTTCTTACTGTAATGTTCCCTGTAGAATTGAGACTAGGCCAAATAGGGGAGGCAGAGGCAAAATTCTGACTGACCAACAAGAGCAGGCTGTGGTCGATTTGGTTCGGGCCAGAAATGATATTCGCCTTACAGAAATTCGCCAGCATATCTTGGACAATGAAGACATGTTTAACAATGTGGAATCCATAAGTTTGCCAACTATTGCACATATGCACTCATGGCTCACATCAACAGCATTATCCCAGAAACCCTAGACCCACTCCAATTTGCATACCGCCCCAACAGATCCACAGATGATGCAATCTCTATTGCACTCCACACTGCCCTTTCCCACCTGGACAAGAGGAACACCTACGTGAGAATGCTATTCATTGACTACAGCTCAGCATTCAACACCATAGTGCCCTCTAAGCTCATCACTAAGCTAAGGATCCTGGGACTAAACACCTCCCTCTGCAACTGGATCCTGGACTTCCTGACGGGCCGCCCCCAGGTGGTAAGGGTAGGTAACAACACATCTGCCACACTGATCCTCAACACGGGGGCCCCTCAGGGGTGCGTGCTCAGTCCCCTCCTGTACTCTCTGTTCACCCATGACTGCATGGCCAGGCACGACTCCAACACCATCATTATATGTTGTATTATATTTCTTTAAAGATATGAATGCACAATGCAATGTTTTGAACATTGGACAGCCTGTGTTACAAGTGATGACCGTTTTGAGTTTTGTGTCTAGAGTTTTGAAAAATGACATCAAGGTTCTGAAATTAGTGCCAAAGCGATTGTAAAAAACTGTAACCACTAAGCTACCTGCCGCCTATCTCTGCATTTATCTCTGCAACAGAAAAACCTCTCTTCTATGCCCTTCTACTATTTTTGCTACTCAGTCAATGCCTTGAAATTTCAGAGGGACGCTTTGGCTCTATGCCTTGAAGGCCCTGTAACACGTTACACAAGAAAACGTGTGTGTGTGTGTGTCTGTGTGTGTGTGTGAGCGTGTGTGTGAGTGTGGGTGTGTGTGTGTTTGTGTGTGTGTGTGAGCGTGTGTGTGTGTGTGTGTGTGTGTGTGTGTGTGTGTGTGTGTGTGTGTGTGTGTGTGTGTGTGTGTGTGTGTGTGTGTGTGTGTGTGTGTGTGTGTGTGTGTGTGTGTGTTTGTGTGTACCTTGAGATCTGGACAGTGTCCCTGTGGCCAGAGAGGGATGTAAGCAATTACCAGTTCTCAAAACACTACTTACCGTAGTTAAACATATTACACGCCTCTCGCCGGCACCGTTGTCCATTCCCCTCCATATGGACCCTCCCACAGTGCAAGCTCTTTTACAACCTGCCTGTAATTACCATCATCATCATCACAGTCATCATTGTCATACACACGCAAAACACATGAGGTCTCCACATCCAGCCATAGTTCACACCATGTTAGTTTGATTTATTTTAATTACATTTTTCTTAACCCTCCCGTTGTCCTAGGGTCAAAATGACCCGCCACTGTGTTGAACCAACTTTATTTAATTTTTATATTTTTTTGATGATTTGTGAGAAGGAGGCAGTGATACTTTCTTTAAAGTCGCACTGCCTCCTTCTCACAAATGATCCCAAAAATATAAAAATTTAATAAAGTTGGTTCAACACAGTGGCGGGTCATTTTGACCCTAGGACAACGGGAGGGTTAAAAAGAGCTCACCAAATATGCAGGAGATCATACTGTATGCATATGGAGTGAATGGGTAAATTAAGATATGAATAACATCATTGGTTAACTGCTGGTAAACAAAAATCTGTAGAACCTCTCTGTTAATTTGTGTCTTTACTGAAAAAGGTTCCACGTTACCACGTTAGATCTGGGCCTAACAAAGTTAGTGTTAGTCAAGGGTGACCACAGACTGTGTTGCATGTCAAAAATACCAACCACACATACCACTCACTACCTCTTTATAGGGATTATGTGGAAAGGGAATTTAGACAGTGGTAAGCAGTAATAACAGTATTTGTGCTTCACTGCCTCTCTCTGTCCAAACGATAGAAAATAAGACCAGAAAGAGACTGACCAGACAAAGAGGAGATACAACACAGGTAACAGACAAAGAGGAGATACAACACAGGTAACAGACAAAGAGGAGATACAACACAGGTAACAGACAAACAGGAGATAGATTTACATTTACATTTTCGACATTTAGCAGACGCTCTTATCCAGAGCGACTTACAAATTGGTGCATTCACCTTATGATAGCCAGTGGGACAACCACTTTACAATATTTGTTTTTTTTATTTTTATTTTAATTTTATTTGTAATAGGTTTTTTGGGGGGGAGGTTATTTTTTTCAAATTTTAAAATGTTAGATTTTTTTAGTTTGTTTTTAATTTTCATTTGTTTTATATATATATTGTTGTAGTTTTTTTATTTTTGTTGTTTATTTATTTTTATATGTGTTTTTTTTTATTATTTTTTTTTTTATTAATATTATTATTATTATTATTATTATTATTATTATTATTTTTTATAATTTTTTTGTGGGGGTGGGGTAGGGGGGGAGGATAGAAGGATTACTTTTATACTATCCCAGGTATTCCTTAAAGAGGTAGGGTTTCAAGTGTCTCCGGAAGGTGGTCAGTGACTCCGCTGTCCTGGCGTCGTGGGGGAGCTTGTTTCACCATTGGGGTGCCAGAGCAGCGAACAGTTTTGACTGGGCTGAGCGGGAACTGTGCTTCCGCAGAGGTAGGGGGACCAGCAGGCCAGAGGTGGAAGAACGCAATGCCCTCGTTTGGGTGTAGGGACTGATCAGAGCCTGAAGGTAAGGAGGTGCCGTTCCCCTCACAGCTCCGTAGGCAAGCACCATGGTCTTGTAGCAGATGCGAGCTTCAACTGGAAGCCAGTGGAGTGTGCGGAGGAGCGGGGTGACATGAGAGAACTTGGGAAGGTTGAACACCAGACGGGCTGCAGCGTTCTGGATGAGTTGTAGGGGTTTAATGGCACTGGCAGGGAGCCCAGCCAACAGCGAGATACAACACAGGTAACAGACAAAGAGGAGATACAACACAGGTAACAGACAAAGCAGTGAAAGAACTCCAGGTCTTCAAGCCATGGACAAGTAATCCCAACAGTGTCTAATGCCATTGGATAAGGCAGCATTCCGCTTCTCAATCATCTATTCCAGACATTGGATAAACTGACCTTAACTGAACTAAACTGAACAAGAAACTGAAATCAATTCCCTTGGACAAACAAAACAACCATTACATCATCTGCAAGTATCTCTACTTCACAAGAAAAATTAGGTTGGTCTTTTCTCTGTTGGGATTCATGCGGTTAGGATTTTTGGTTCCTGGGGTTGGTTGAGTAACAAATACATTCTTTCTGAGAAGACAATCAGGCATTAGGTATCTATTAAAAATATTCTTAATGCAACTTAGTGTATCTTGCTGGGATGTATGTCTTTCACTCAGAGGAAACATTTTGAGACACCAGAAACAGAGCTTTTCTTGAGCTTCCTTATTTCTATTGTCTGCAAGAAGTTATTTTTCATTCAGTGGAGCATCGCATAGTAAAATGTGCATTGAAAACATCTAATCTCTGATTTTGCCTGACATTGATGAACGACAGACCCAGCTTCTGCGGTCTGGTATCAGTAGATTGTGTTCTTTTGATTTCGACAAGAAAAGCATTTCCTTTCTGTCTGTTTGTGAGACAGTACACAAACTCTCAATCACAAAACTTGATTTAAGGATCCATAAAATTGGGAACTAGTCATCATCTGCAGTGAAAAATAGTCAGGGGGTCAAGGATATCACCCTTCCCATGTCAATTCAGGCTTGATTCATTATTTGAAGAATCTCACTGATCTTTCTAAAATTAGCCGCCGAAATTGTCGCAACCCCTGTTACTAGCCTGTTCAACCTCTCTTTCGTAACGTCTGAGATCCCCAGAGATTGGAAAGCTGCCGCGGTCATTCCCCTCTTCAAAGGGGGTGACACTCTAGATCCAAACGGTTACAGACCTATATCCATCCTGCCCTGCCTTTCGAAAGTTTTTGAAAGCCAAGTTAACAAACAGATCACCGACCATTTCGAATCACACCGTACCTTCTCCGCTATGCAATCCGGTTTCCGAGCTGGTCATGGGTGCACCTCAGCCACACTCAAGGTCCTAAACAATATTATAACCACGATCGATAATAGACAGCACTGTGCAGCTGTCTTCATTGACCTGGCCAAGGCTTTCGACTCTATCAACCACCCAATTCTTATTGGCAGACTAAATAGCCTTGGTTTCTCAAATGACTGCCTCGCCTGGTTCACCAACTACTTCTCAGATAGAGTTCAATGTGTCAAATCGGAGGGCCTGTTGTCTGGACCTCTGGCAGTCTCTATAGGGGTGCCACAGGGTTCAATTCTTGGGCAGACTCTTTTCTCTGTGTATATCAAGGTTGTTGCTCTTGCTGCTGTTGATTCTCAGATCCACCTCTACGCAGAAGACACCATTTTGTATACATCTGGCCCTTCATTGGACACTGTGTTAACAAACCTCCAAACGAGCTTCAATGCCATACAACACTCCTTCCGTAGCCTCCAACTGCTCTTAAACAGAAGTAAAACTAAATGCATGCTCTTCAATCGAACGCTGCTGGCACCCGCCCACCCGACTAGAATAACTACTCTCGACGGGTCTGACCTAGAGTATGTGGACAACTACAAATACCTAGGTGTCTGGTTAAACCGTAAACTCTCCTTCCAGGCATCTCCAATCCAAAGATAATTCCAGAATCGGCTTCCGATTTCGCAACAAAGCCTCCTTCACTCATGCTGCCAAACATGCCCTCGTAAAACTGACTATCCTACCGATCCTTGACTTAGGCGATGTCATTTACAAAACAGCCTCCAACACTCTACTCAGCAAATTGGATGTAGTCTATCACAGTGCCATCCGTTTTGTCACCAAAGCCCCATGTACTACCCACCACTGTGACCTGTACGCTCTTGTTGGCTGGTCCTCACTACATATTCGTCGCCAAACCCACTGGCTCCAGGCCATCTATAAAACACTGCTAGGCAAATCCCTGCCTTATCTTAGCTCATTGGTCACCATAGCAACACCCACCTGTAGTATGCGCTCCAAAAGGTATATCTCACTGGTCATCCCCAAAGCCAACACCTCCTTTGGCTGCCATTCCTTCCAGTTCTCTGTTGCCAATGACTGGAACGAACTGCAAAAATCTCTGAAGCTGGAGACTCTTATCTCCCTCACTAACTTTAAGCATCAGTTGTCAGAGCACCTTACCGATCACTGTACCTGTACACAGCCCATCTGAAATTAGCCCACCCAACTACCTCATCCCCATATTGTTATTTATTTTGCTAATTTGCACCCCAGTATCTCTATTTGCACATCATCTCTTGCACATCTATCGTTCCAGTGTTAATACTAATTGTAATTATTTTGCACTATGGCCTATTTATTGCCTTACCTCCATAACTTGCTACATTTGCACACACTGTATATATATATTTTATATTTTCTGTTGTATTTTTGACTTTATGTTTTGTTTTACCCCATTTGTAACTCTGTGTTGTTGTTTTTATCGCACTGCTTTGCTTTATCTTGGCCAGGTCACAGTTGTAAATGGGAACTTGTTCTCAACTGGCTTACCTGGTTAAATAAAGGTGAAATAAAATAAAATAAATGTGGCAGTTAGTCTTCCTTAGAAAGTTATCCCTCAGTTCATTTTGCTTTGTGACACTCAAAAGATTCCAGTCCCAAGGCTGAAGAGATTGTCCTTGCATGCCTATCGCATCAGAAACAACACCTCAGAGCATTTCAGTTGCTTGAGAAATCTGGAGTGTCTACATTTACATTTTACATTTTAGTCATTTAGCAGACGCTCTTATCCAGAGCGACTTACAGGAGCAATTAGGGTTAAGTGCCTTGCTCAAGGGCACATTTACGTCATTTAGCAGACGCTCTTATCCAGAGCGACTCACCAATTGGTGCGTTCACCCTATAGCCAGTGGGATAACCACTTTACAATTTTGGGGGGGTAGAAGGATTACTTTATCCTATCCCAGGTATTCCTTAAAGAGGTGGGGTTTCAAATGCCTCCGGAAGGTGGTGAGTGACTCCGCTGTCCTGGCGTCGTGAGGGAGCTTGTTCCACCATTGGGGTGCCAGAGCAGCGAACAGTTTTGACTGGGCTGAGCGGGAACTATGCTTCCGCAGAGGAAGGGAGCCAGCAGGCCAGAGGTGGATGAACGCAATGCCCTCGTTTGGGTGTAGGGACTGATCAGAGCCCGAAGGTACAGAGGTGCCGTTCCCCTCACTGCTCCATAGGCAAGCACCATGGTCTTGTAGCGGATGCGAGCTTCAACTGGAAGCCAGTGGAGTGTGCGGAGGAGGGGGGTGACGTGAGAGAACTTGGGAAGGTTGAACACCAGACGGGCTGCGGCATTCTGGATGAGTTGTAGGGGTTTAATGGCACAGGCAGGGAGGCCAGCCAACAGCGAGTTGCAGTAGTCCAGACGGGAGATGACAAGTGCCTGGATTAGGACCTGTGCCGCTTCCTGTGTAAGGCAGGGTCGTACTCTCCGAATGTTGTAGAGCATGAACCTGCAGGAGCGGGTCACCGCCTTGATGTTGGCGGAGAACGACAGGGCTATTGTAGACTTAACACTATTGTAGACTTAACATCTCAGGTACTGGGTAAATTGAGATTCTTAGACGTAACATTAAACATGATCTCTCAGATTACAGAATATCATTTATTTGGCCTGCACAGCTTGGATACCCTCATGTTGCAAGAAAACCCCCTTGTACATATCGACGTGTGTGCATTGATCCACCTCACTTCACTGAACAGCGTAGATTTAGGGGACTTTCTCCCTCCTCCAAGTGAGGTGGAGAACAGTATGAATGTGACACATATATTTGGTGCCATCCCTCAAGGGCTGACTCATTTGAACCGGGGCCCAAGGACAGAGACATATCCAGGTCATCATCTATCACCTTGTGGAGTCAGAGCTAACATGCAAGAATGAAAATGCTATCTAGAACTTTAATAGGTACTCAGAGGCCAATTGTTCCCTAGACGTGGGCTTTGTCCTGTTCATCTGCACCTCCCTGGGCCTTCTCTTGTTCATGCTGGCGGTGCTGCTCCATTAGCTGGCCGGGGACTACCTGCTGGCCTCGGACACATCGCCCGCAGCTGGCTGGAGGATGCCATGTGGAGGCCTTTGTGTCGTTCAGCGGGAGAGACAAGCGCTGGGTGGTGGAGAAGCTGCTGCCAGGCATGTAGCAGAGGGGACCCCCTTTCCTGCGTGTCTGCTTGTACAGCAGGGACTTCCAGCTGGGGAAGGACATCATGGACAACATCACAAACAGCCACTACGGCAGCCGCTACTCCCTGAGTCGTCACTACCTGTGCAGTAACTGGTGCTCTTTAAAGCTACGCCTGGCCACCCTCCGTCTGCTGGTGGAGCACAAGAACATCCTCATCCTGGTCTTCCTGGAGGACATCCCCCTCGGCAACTGTCAGTCCAGCACCGTCTGGCCAGACTGGTCAAGAGCAGGACCTATCTGGACTGGCCCAAGGACTCGGCCTTGCAGCCTCCCTTCTGGGACCGCGTGTGGACCAAACTGGCTCCTCCAGGGCCTGTGTGAACAACCTGGAATCAAATCCAGGTTATCAGAGTTACTCATGACTGTCTATCTGACTATTTATCTCAGGCTAATTGTTCATATTAGTAACGAGGTAAAATCTCATGTAAATGCTTACATTAACAAATGTTTTTAGGCTGCTTGTTCAAGTTAGTAAAGGAATATAATGTACAACAGATTATTGACCCAAGTTAAAACAACCCATTGGGAATGTCTAATAAGTTGTATATGTATCTGGAGTCACCAACCCAAAATATGGATTCATTTGTTTGGTTAGTTACAGCTTAGCATTGGCATCATTGAGTGAAAAATAATGAGAGTGGTAGAATACTGACAGCATGGTAATATCCTGGTGCCACAGGGTGGGCGAGAGGGCCGACCAGGCATGTGGCACAGGAGCACAGCTTGACCCTGGATATGTCATACTCTACAATGTCTCCATTATTTACCATGTAGAGGGGAATCTGTCACATGCTTGGAATGCCTGGACAGGAAGCAGCTTCCTCAGCAGAGTGGATATCCATCTACAGTATATCATCCCCAGTATGGATTCCATCCCACTGCTGCCACCAACAGACAGGGTCAAATGCTTCTTTACAGTAACACATGGGAATGTGTGTATTGCTGGCCAATACCGGCAGAAGCAGTAGCATTTGTGTACAGTAGTACTGGTGACACATATAAACCAATACAGAAAAACGGTTTACTCACAACCAAGTAACCATAAAGATCAGTACTTGGCCTGGTAATTCCTCTCTCTTTCAATACAAGTAATTATAATAATTTTAATAATGATAATAGTAATAATTATTGAAATTATAATAATATTTATAATAATAATATTTGAATTGTCATACTGTAATTATAATTATTATAAATAATTGTATTGCCATAATAACTCTTGCAGAAACGGTTGTGTAAATGTTGCTGTCATATTCAGACGTTTCGGCTTAGGGAGAAATTCACTTGAAATTTGTAACTCATTAAAACGGTGAATTTAATTTAATTCATTTAATACCTAGGTCAACATGTCTATGTCAACATATGCATGCATCTTTCTTCCGTTGTCTCGAATTATTACGCATTTGAAATGTTAACATAAACATTTAGCTAAATAAACCATTGATTTTTAATTTGTTAATCCATTATTCACGAATATATTACTGACGTTATTTTTGTATTAATTAATTAATTAACTTATTATTCTGAGTGAATATAGCCGAGTTTAAAATGAATGCAGATATTGTGCACTAAATTGCCTTACCTAAGCCTCTATGGCTATTCAATATATTTTGAAATGGAATGCCAGTGTGAGCTAATATAGCAAAAACACCGAGATTTCATGACACGGTGATCGGAAATCTGTCCGTGAGCAGTGCTTAAAGGATTACGGTTAGAAAGCAAGTGAAGCCACAGTGCAACAGTGCACGTTGGACGGGTCGCTATGGCAAGCTCTTCCTCGGACAAAAAGCCGGAGTAGAATTGCACCGCAGTGGCCTCTGCTCCGCTCAATAGTCACGGCAAAGGCGACGTCCCAGACATCCACGGCCCTTATGTGTGCACTATCTGGACTCGAACACTTCTTTCACGAAGTCGTTTTCCTGTGACAGCTATTAGGGACATGGGAAACTCAGGTGAACCCATGCCAGAACGACTGTAATGGCCTAATTATTTTGTTTCTGTTGTAGAAATGTGTTTATTCAAATTACATTTCTTATCACATATATTATTAAAAATATATAAATATATTACCTATAATATAAAAAGTGTAGCCCATATTGATTTTTAATAATAACACCTTGTGTTTCTATCAAAATAGGCTATTTCATTTTCTAAAATAAGTATCTCCAGATACTAGAAAGAATATTGAAACATTGAATAACTTTACAACCTCAGGGAAAAAGTATGATTCTCAAACACCATGACTTCCGCTACAGACATCCAAACTCTATTACACATTATAATCACCATGTAGACCTTCTCCAGAACAGTTGTCAACCATTATGATTAATGAGCCTCACACTTGGACAATTGTTTTAGCATTGCATTTTATTGTTAACGCATTATCAACGCCAAATAATTTCATTTTGCTCTGCACCTGGCACATGAACACACACACACACACACACACAAACACAGAGAGAGAGAGAGAGAGAGAGAGAGAGAGAGAGAGAGAGAGAGAGAGAGAGAGAGAGAGAGAGAGAGAGAGAGAGAGAGAGAGAGAGAGAGAGTGAGAGAAAGAGATAATTGGCATTCATCTGTCTTTATAATGGCATCAAATGGATTCATAAAGAGCTGAGGAGATGACTCTCTTCACAATAAGGCCACATTTAGCTGAGTTCACTAACAGTTTTTAAAACACACCCTATTGATTTAACCTACCAACATAAATAGTCTGTCTCTCCTCTGTATCATCTGTAGTGAATTAAGTGTGTTAGGTTTCAAGGCTGCCTGGACAAATACCCCCATATCTCTCTCTCTCTCTCTCTCTCTCTCTCTCTCTCTCTCTCTCTCTCTCTCTCTCTCTCTCTCTCTCTCTCTCTCTCTCTCTCTCTCTCTCTCTCTCTCTCTCTCTCTCTCTCTCTCTCTCTCTCTCTCTCTCTCTCTCTCTCTCTCTCTCTCTCTCTCTCTCTCTCTCTCTCTCTCTCTCTCTCTCTCTCTCTCTCTCTCTCTCTCGCAGCACATGTTGTTGGAGTCAGTGGATTCTCGTTAGGGTTAATCCAGCGAAGACAAGGCCACACCAGTTTTAATTAGTCAGAGGCGTCTGGATGAGGGGAACAGGACCTGGCCAAGGGAGTTTGGGGGGTGCTCGTAGTGGGGCAGAGGGGGCTGCAGCACAGAACAGGACCTTCATTCAATTTGAGAAAGTCTGTTTTGACAGAAGCAAAGAGTACCAGGAGTGGCAGGAGAGCCCATCACACAGTAAGGGGTCCAGATTAGGAACACACCTCAAAATGTAAGGATTCCAGATTAGGAACACTCCTCTCCTCAGGAAAGCACAATCCCCCAGCTCAGTTAGTGGATTAAATACACGTCATTGCTTTAAAGGCTTTTTCCAAACAAAATAATAATAATAAATAATATGCCATTTAGCAGACGCTTTTATCCAAAGCGACTTACAGTCATAACAACCCGCCATCATTCAGCCTTTCAATCAGTCATTCAACAGAACATGATAATGATCAATGTATTGTGGTGTGAAATGTGGAATGAAGTGTTCCCAGACATGCAGTAGAAAATACAGTATTGTCTTATTTCTTGGACAGCATTGTAGTTCATTTGGAGTTTTGCCCTTGGGGTGATTCTAATTCACAAGAAGGGGGGCCTATGTCTGCTGCAATCCAGTATACATGAGCAAATCCATGATACATGAGCAAATTCATGATACATGAGGTATCGTATTGAAGAAGTTTAAAATATAATAGTATATAACATTCTGAGAATGTGGAGAATTAATCCAATTTCAGCTCATAACATTTATTGAAGATACATAATACAATCAAGTTGTTTTAACAATTTCAGAATTACAGACAAACAGCTGGCAAAAGGAAACACCAGTGCAATCCCTTACCACACGTTGTTTATTAATGATAATACAAAATATCAATATCAATAACCCCAGAGACTAAGTTAATGTGTTTAATTACAGATAAAGGCCTATGGTGAGTCTGAGTGAGTAGTGAGGTTCTCCAGAGGGACCCAAGGCAATATGTTTTATATTTGCATACAGCTGGTGGAGAGTGAGTGAGTAATAACTGAGCATATTAAACCATTTCTAGGATTGTGTACTGTATGCATCTACCCTCAGGGTTACTGTGTACATTAGGGGAGAAGATTACACACAACCCACAAATCACATGGAGGTAAAGTCACAGAGGTCTCAGAGGTATGGTTGTGTAGATACTGGCCTATCTCTTTCAGATGAATCACCATTTGATCCGCTGGTTTCCTGCCATTGATCAAGCCCCACCCGACCGCTCAGCTGATGGACGGAGAGAAACCTGATCGTCAGACTGAGAGGAAGGAGAAGAGGAGGGTAAAGTCACTCACCACTGCACCTTCTTCCCCTTCATGTGTGCTCATCTTTAAACCTCATCAGGAGCTAGAATATGTCTGAGTGTTTCATGATAATCTCTATGAAACTTTTTCTACATGGGTATCTCCCTTCTTCCTGTCACCTGACTCCCCTGGCTGATATTTTTCCAAAATCAGTATTTTTCACCTCTCCAGTCCGTTTCTCTCTCCAGTCCATTCCCCTCTCCAGTCCGTTCCCCTCTCCAGTCCGTTTCTCTCTCCAGTCTGTTCCCCTCTCCAGTCCATTCCCCTCTCCAGTCCGTTCCCCTCTCCAGTCCGTTCCTCTCTCCAGTCCATTCCCCTCTCCAGTCCATTCCTTTCTCCAGTCCGTTCCCCTCTCTAGTCCGTTTCTCTCTTTAGTCCGTTCCCCTCTCTAGTCCGTTCCTCTGTCAAGTCCGTTCCCCTCTCCAGTCCGTTTCTCTCTCCAGTCCGTACCCCTCTCCAGTTCGTTCCCCTCTCCAGTCCGTTCCCCTCTCCAGTCGTTTCTCTCTCCAGTCCGTTCCCCTCTCTAATCCGTCTCTCTCTAGTCCGTTTCCCTCTCCAGTCCGTTTCTCTCAATAGTCAGTTTCTCTCTCCAGTCCGTTTCTCTCTCAAGTCCGTTCCCCTCTCCAGTCCGTTCCTCTCTCAAGTCCGTTCCTCTCTCCAGTCCGTTCCCCTCTCTAGTCCGTTCCCCTCTCTAGTCCGTTTCTCTCTCCAGTCCGTTTCTCTCTCCAGTCCGTTTCTCTCTCCAGTCCGTTTCTCTCTCTAGACCGTTTCTCTCTATAGTCCGTTTCTCTCTCCAGTCCGATCCCCACTCTAGTCCGTTCCTCTCTCCAGTCCGTTCCCCTCTCCAGTCCATTCCTCTCTCCAGTCCGTTTCTCTCTATAGTCCGTTCCTCTCTCCAGTCCGTTTCTCTCTCCAGTCTGTTCCTCTCTCCAGTCCGTTCCTCTCTCCAGTCTGTTCCCTTCTCCAGTCCGTTTCTCTCTCTAGTCCGTTCCCCTCGTCCTCTCTAGCTGGCTGTTGCTACGTTCCTCTATATTTCTGTGTTCAGTGGAGGATGTCAGGTCTTCCACTGAAACAGATGTTTTCCGAGTGTCAGTCATATATCCTGGAGACTGTGTTTCGACTAACACCTCAGCGCCATAACATGCTCCCCCCTCCTCCCCCTCCACCATACACACTCGGGGTCTGAGTGACAGTCGCTCCACTGCCCTAGCCTGGCGAGAAGGTACAACCTGACCCATCAGGTTCTGATCGCCCCCAAACACGGATAGGCAATACGCTCGCTAAGTCTTGTCCTTGTCAAGAAACCTGCTGAATCAGTACCTCTAGATCCACTGTGGCAGGTCAATTTCTGTGACATTTTAAGGTAAATCAAAACAGTGTCTAGGGGAGGTGATATGACACATTTGATCTCTGCCTGGACTATCGTGAAGCAATTCTACTTTGAAAGAAGCAATCGTTTTTTGTCATATATTTCAGTCACACATCAGAAGCCAACATCACACTTATGAAACAGCTAGATAACATTTCTAAGATGTTTAAAATGATTGCCCGCATAGCCACAGAGTTCAAATCTATCACCGCTCAAGTAAAATGATCAGTTACCATCCCACTAAACCATCTAGTCAAGGTAACAAACTGACAACTATTCTGTTGAGGTTTTCGGTTACCACATATAGTACAGTACATTGCATTTTCATATTCAACTGTCTCTGTAAACTTCAGCTTCTGGAAGGGAAATTATTCCCTGTAATATAACCTAACTAGCCTAGAACTATTGTATATTGCGGAACAGATTATGATTTGCCCTTACAGCATGATTTACTGTTACTAACTCTAAATGTAATCAGATACGACCTCATACTTCTATACCTGCTTTGGGCAAACGGTAAAGATCATGTTCAAAGGGTTAATTAATCAATACAATTATATGTTTATTTCGTTCAGTTAAAAAAACAAATGTAATGTTTACTTGTGTTTAAATCCATGTATGATATACAGAGACACACGATACCCTGCCAATCAAGACTGATCATCAACAAGGTCTAAGTAACAATCGAATGACAATATATGAAAACCTATTCTTTACCTCACTGTTTTCTATTTTATAGTAATAATAATAATAATAATAATAATAATAATAATAATAATAATAATAATAATATGCCATTTAGCAGACGCTTTTATCCAAAGCGACTTACAGTCATGCGTGCATACATTTTTTTGTGTATGGGTGGTCCCGGGGAGTAAATGTACAGTATGTATAGTAAATGTACAGTATGTAGCCTACCCTATTTAAACCCTCAGAAATCCACTTCCGAGACATGAGTAACACAGTGGAGGAGGAGGAAGAGAGACAGGACTGAGGAGGAAGCTGGATTAGTGCAGAGAAAAATAAATACCTGGCTGAAGCTGGAGATTGGAGGGGTTTAGACATTGTTTACTGTGAGTATCATGCTGGATGGGTGATGTTAAGAGTAGCCCTCCCATCTTAGGCCCCGGTGACCTCTCTCCTCCTGCTAGCTCTCATTCAAACAGAGAAGAAACAACAGAGGAAGTCAAGTGGGTGTCGTCAGAGACGGAAGGGGAAGTGAGACATCCCACTCTCTGATTTTGTCTGATTCATATACAGTCAATGAACTAAGCAGACTAGACCCAGCTGCTATCGCGTTGGTGCCTATGGGAGAGCTACCCCCTTAAGCAGACCGGAGCTGTGACCATTTCTTCCAATGGTAAACGGCCTGAGTAAGACATCTTCATTTATCCACCATCTTTGGTGTCGTGTCACATTGAAATAAAGAGTTTGCCCCGTCTGCCCCTCTTTGTATATTTTCTACATGATATTGGTGACTTACAAAACGCTGTTCAGTAATCCTATTTTAGCATCATATCAAATGGTATAGGTTTACAGTAACCAATGCCTATCTAAAAACCGATGGCATCATCATCTTTGGGGTTTCTGCCTATAGGCCTACATGTAGGCAGTGTCGGTTACAGGCATAAGCAACATAAGTGGTTGCTTAGGGACCCTGGCAACTAGGATCTCAGTTGGGATCTCAATTTACTGTTGAGAGTTAGAATGGTAGAATACCCAAGGTACAATTTCGAAATTTGGTTGTGCAACAGTTTTTTTGTTGTTATGTCAGTCACTGACATTCACTTAATTTGCCATGTCAGCTAACCATTTTTAGATTGGTGAATTAGTCTAGCCAGCCAACTAAACTTGTAGTAATCATGGCCGAATACCGACCGGGCACACAGGGCATGTGCCCAGGGGCCCTGACCTCCAGCGGCCCCCCATTGATTTTATTATTCACTCTCACTCAAATATCATATTATGGAATGGCACGTTGCATTGAACAACAAAGGAGCTGATTAGCTGACACTGCCATTCCAAAATGGCTTCTGTGGCTTCTGCTACCTAGCATGAGGACGGAAAGGGCAGTTTTCTGGAAAAACTAGCAGTAGTTCGGAGTACAACACATTTCTCATCCCTGGATTGAGGTCTGTTTTCTGAGTCATATCTCTCGCCAGCTCCGCGGTGTCTTAATATACACAGCGGCTCAGATCTGCTGGCTAAGATAATACTACGCCACATTATTCCAGAAGTCGTTGCTAAATAGTGTTTTCAAAGTTTTGGTCCATTTGATGCCCTGTGTTAGCCGACTACCACATTAGATTACGGTGTGCACATGGGGACAAATAAATAATGCTGTTGTCTCCTTTCTCCATATGGTGGATGTCTTTGTGACATTTTAAAACTGAAACCCCTTATTTTTGGCTTTCAGTATTTCATTCCTCACTCTCTCATCTCTGTCTACTTTTGAGTTGAGGAATAGGCTACAGACAGAAAGCTTTTTGCAGGGATTATAGGTCTTGAAAAAAAACTTAACATAGACAGAATCGTTGTTTGAGAAGCCAGAGTTGGCCTCTTCTGCCTGTGAAGATACAGATTCCAGCCGAGATGAGGATGAGCTGTACTTCACCAAAGCTGTCTGTTCCTAAAATAAACATCTGCCCTGCTAATAAATGTGTGTGTGTGTGTGTGTGTGTGTGTGTGTGTGTGTATGTGTGTGTGTGTGTGTGTGTGTGTGTGTGTGTGTGTGTGTGTGTGTTGAAGGAACAGAGTTGGTTCTTTCCCATATTAAATGTCTGAACTGTGATTTAATGTCAGACAGAGAGTTGCCTGAGGAGGTATCAGAGCTACTCTCTACTCCACTCTAAGATAATAGACTCTGATAATGAATTCACTCCGAGTCAGAAACTATTTTTTTATAAAAGAGAAATTCCGTCTGACACTCTGTTATTGCCAGCGGTGGATCCCACCATCCCTCTCCTCTGGGACAGAAAATACAACCTGATGACATTACCTTTCTAACTGTTATTGTAATTGATGTTGTTATTACATGTTTTCACACTGGCTGAAACGATGGGGTGTGACTGAGAGGGAGAAAGGAGGGAACCTGAAAAAAGGTGAGCTGATTTATTAAGCTATGCTGTGATATTATTGTAATCTGTCTAGAGTTCTGGTTCATGAGTGAAGGTTGACATCCCCTCCACACACACACACACACACACACACCTGTAGCGGTCACTGAGGAAGCCAAGCCAAGCCAGTAAAAAAGCTGTTATAAAACCTATCTTGTGATAATTGCGTTGTTTGCTCTATAACCCATTTGTTCATATGCCACCGTGATATACAATAAGGCCGTGACAACAACAAGACAACCGTCACACAGTGGTGGAAAAAATTCAACTACACATATGTTTGTTTTATCACAAAACCAGAAAGCAACATCTGTCCGGTGAAGTCCACAAAGCAAATATTGCATGTGTCAAACAGTTTTCTGACCTGCAGGATGGTCAAGCAAGTTAATGCTTTCAACAGTTTACTAAACAACTACTGATTTAGAACCACTGAATTACCACAAGTCAGCATGTCAGAACGCTGCGTGTGGATGTGGTGCAGGGAATCAAGCGCAGGAACAAGGGTGTTCGTCAACAGACTTTAGTATATCCAAACAGGAATCAGTCGCCAACCCAACCGGGTGGCACGAACAAATTACGCACAACAACAACAGTGCGAAAACAAGAAAAAAGCGCACGCAGTGCGAACTCTCAAATACAACGATATGAGAGAGGAAACTCCTCAATGGCAACAGCTGACAATAATAATCACACATAACACCTGACCCAACACACGACAACTAAATAGGAAACAAAATCAAACACTAACAAGGGACAGGTGTACAACCAGACAAAACCAAACCAACATGAAACATCGAACGGTGGTAGCTAGTACTCCGGGGACGACGACCGCCGAAGCCTGCCCGAACAAGGAGAAGGAGCAGCCTCGGCCGAAACCGTGACACAGCACAAAGACAACAGGAGCACTGCCTCCACTATTCCAGCACCATTTCAACTTAAACATTTAAACATCATCAAATCAACAAGGCTATATATACTTAGTTTAACATGCTGAAAACAAACCTAAAGATACCAAAAACTGTTTAGTCCAATCATGTGGCTGTCCATGGAACTGATTTCTGTCTGTGTGTGTGTGTGTGTGTGTGTGTGTGTGTGTGTGTGTGTGTGTGTGTGTGTGTGTGTGTGTGTGTGTGTGTGTGTGTGTGTGAGCGCACAAGTAAAACAAAAATGTTGACTCACCCTACTTGTAGACTAGATGAACGCCAACGCCATCCTCCCCTCTTTTATGTTGGCAAAACATCATAGGCTACCTGGCTAAAAGGCTTGCTAGCCTAACTTCCTGGCATGGGCAAAAACGAACCAGCTACGTTAGCTAGCTAGTTAACGTGGGCAACAATGAACCAGCTAAGTAAGCTAGCTAGTTAACGTGAGCCTACTAGGCTACATCTAGGCTACATGTTGAACTTCAATCATCTCAGGTCAGTGGCACAACATATTAATTCATGGCTGGATCAGAATCACCGTCATAATCATTGGCCATTAAGACAAATCCCCAACTCTATCCATGGCTTAGGAAAGGGCCGCTTTAGAAAGCTAGCTACTGCAGGACATCAACAGAAGCAGACCAGAAACAGAAAAAAGTAAGTCTAGCTTAGGAAGTGATTTGATTGGCGTGAAGCCAAATCCAAACTTGCCTCCCTTGGGGGGCATTTTCATTCACCAGGACAACCCATTGTCCTATGGGTGGTCCTCTGTAGCTCAGCTGGTAGAGCACGGCGCTTGTAACGCCAAGGTAGTGGGTTCGATCCCCGGGACCACCCATACACAAAAAAAATGTATGCACGCATGACTGTAAGTCACTTTGGATAAAAGCGTCTGCTAAATGGCATATTATTATTATTATTATTTAACCCACAATTGAGCTCAGCTCAGCGCTGATTGGCTAATTATTTTTTATTTTTTATCAAGGGAGGCCAAATGCTTGCTGGCATCAATCAATCAAATGCTACAGAGGCAACATGTTATACTCTTTTGGTCCAGACGGCATCAGATACATGGGCTACACAGACTGAGACAGAGGGGTGCTGTTTCCCTCGCTCTGATGATTTCTCCAGTGAGATTCAGCCACTTAAGAATTGACTGAAAATTATGAAAACACAGAGAGAGATGAAAGATAACTTATTTTATACATTTCATTTTTTTATTGCTCAAATATTTGGGGAAGCCTGGCTTCTCTTGGCATCCATGAATACACACCACTGACACACACACACACACACTGAGTAAATCTCTCTAATCTGCTTGGTGAGTAGAAGACATCCCCCATAAACACTTGTTTAGAAGTGATGAGGGGTGAAAAGCTCTTAAGTGAGCCGCCTCCATTCCATTGGAGAGGTAACACAATTATTATTATTATTTTATTTTTTTTCACCTTTATTTAACCAGGTAAGCCAGTTGAGAACAAGTTCTCATTTACAACTGCGACCTGGCCAAGATAAAGCAAAGCAGTGCGATAAAAACAACAACAACACAGAGTTACACATGGAATAAACAAAACGTACAGTGAATAACACAATGGAAAATATATATACAGTGTGTGCAAATGTAGTAAGTTATGGAGGTAAGGCAATAAATAGGCCATAGTGCAAAATAATTACAATTTAGTATTAACACTGGAGTGATAGATGTGCAGAAGATGATGTGCAAATAGAGATACTGGGGTGCAAATGAGCAAAATAAATAACAATATGGGGATGAGTTAGTTGGGTGGGCTAATTACAGATGGGCTGTGTACAGGTGCAGTGATCGGTAAGCTGCTCTGACAACTGATGCTTAAAGTTAGTGAGGGAGATAAGAGTCTCCAGCTTCAGAGATTTTTGCAGTTTGTTCCAATCATTGGCAGCAGAGAACTGGAAGGAATGGCGGCCAAAGGAGGTGTTGGCTTTGGGGATGACCAGTGAGATATACCTGCTGGAGCGCAGACTACGGGTGGGTGTTGCTATGGTGACCAATGAGCTAAGATAAGGCGGGGATTTGCCTAGCAGTGATTTATAGATGACCTGGAGCCAGTGGGTTTGGCGACGAATATGTAGTGAGGGCCAGCGAACAAGAGCGTACAGGTCACAATGGTGGGTAGTATATGGGGCTTTGGTGACAAAACGGATGGCACTGTGATAGACTACATCCAATTTGCTGAGTAGAGTGTTGGAGGCTATTTTGTAAATGACATCGCCGAAGTCAAGGATCGGTAGGATAGTCAGTTTTACGAGGGCATGTTTGGCAGCATGAGTGAAGGAGGCTTTGTTGCGAAATAGGAAGCCGATTCTAGATGTAACTTTGGATTGGAGATGCTTAATGTGAGTCTGGAAGGAGAGTTTACGGTCTAACCAGACACCTAGGTATTTGTAGTTGTCCACATATTCTAAATGAGACCCGCTGAGAGTAGTGATTCTAGTCAGGCGGGTGGGTGCAAGTAGCATTCGATTGAAGAGCATGCATTTAGTTTTACTAGCGTTTAAGAGCAGCTGGAGGCCACGGAAGGAATGTTGTATGGCATTGAAGCTCGTTTGGAGGTTTGTTAACAGTGTCCAATCAAGGGCCAGATGTATACAAAATGGTGTCATCTGCGTAGATGTGGATCTGAGAGTCACCAGCAGCAAGAGCGACATCATTGATATACACAGAGAATAGTGAAAAAAAATGTCAGCCCGAGAATTGAACCCTGTGGCACCCCCATAGAGACTGCCAGAGGTCCAGACAACAGGCCCTCCGATTTGACAAATTGAACTCTATCTGAGAAGTAGTTGGTGAACCAGGCGAGGCAGTCATTTGAGAAAGCAAGGCTATTTAGTCTGCCAATAAGAATGCGGTGATTGACAAAGTCAAAAGCCTTGGCCAGGTAGATAAAGACGGCTGCACAGTACTGTCTTTTATCGATCGCGGTTATTATATTTTTTGGACCTTGAGCGTGGCTGAGGTGCACCCATGACCAGCTCGGAAACCAGATTCCATAGCGGAGAAGGTATGGTGGGATTCGAAATGGTCGGTGATCTGTTTGTTAACTTGGCTTTCAACTACTTTCGAAAGGCAGAGCAGGATGGATATACAGTGGGGGAAAAAAGTATTTAGCCACCACCAATTGTGCATGTTCTCCCACTTAAAAAGATGAGAGAGGCCTGTAATTTTCATCATAGGTACACGTCAACTATGACAGACAAAATGAGGAAAAAAAATCCAGAAAATCACATTGTAGGATTTTTAATGAATTTATTTGCAAATTATGGTGGAAAATAAGTATTTGGTCAATAACAAAAGTTTCTCAATACTTTGTTATATACCCTTTGTTGGCAATGACACAGGTCAAACGTTTTCTGTAAGTCTTCACAAGGTTTTCACACGCTGTTGCTGGTATTTTGGCCCATTCCTCCATGCAGATCTCCTCTAGAGCAGTGATGTTTTGGGGCTGTCGCTGAGCAACACAGACTTTCAACTCCCCTCCAAAGATTTTCTATGGGGTTGAGATCTGGAGACTGGCTAGGCCACTCCAGGACCTTGAAATGCTTCTTACGAAACCACTCCTTCGTTGCCCGGGCGGTGTGTTTGGATCATTGTCATGCTGAAAGACCCAGCCACGTTTCATCTTCAATGCCCTTGCTGATGGAAGGAGGTTTTCACTCAAAATATCACGATACATGGCCCCATTCATTCTTTCCTTTACACGGATCAGTCGTCCTGGTCCCTTTGCAGAAAAACAGCCCCAAAGCATGATGTTTCCACCCCCATGCTTCACAGTAGGTATGGTGTTCTTTGGATGCAACTCAGCATTCTTTGTCCTCCAAACACTACGAGTTGAGTTTACCAAAAAGTTCTAGTTTGGTTTCATCTGACCATATGACATTCTCCCAATCCTCTTCTGGATCATCCGAATGCACTCTAGCAAACTTCAGACGGGCCTGGACATGTACTGGCTTCAGCAGGGGACACTCAGGATTTGAGTCCCTGGCGGCGTAGTGTGTTACTGATGGTAGGCTTTGTTACTTTGGTCCCAGCTCTCTGCAGGTCATTCACTAGGTCCCCCATTGTGGTTCTGGGATTTTTGCTCACCGTTCTTGTGATCATTTTGACCCCACGGGGTGAGATCTTGCGTGGAGCCCCAGATCGAGGGAGATTATCAGTGGTCTTGTATGTCTTCCATTTCCTAATAATTGCTCCCACAGTTGATTTCTTCAAACCAAGCTGCTTACCTATTGCAGATTCAGTCTTCCCAGCCTGGTGCAGGTCTACAATTTTGTTTCTGGTGTCCTTTGACAGCTCTTTGGTCTTGGCCATAGTGGAGTTTGGAGTGTGACTGTTTGAGGTTGTGGACAGATGTATTTTATACTGATAACAAGTTCAAACAGGTGCCATTAATACAGGTAACGAGTGGAGGACAGAGGAGCCTCTTAAAGAAGAAGTTGCAGGTCTGTGAGAGCCAGAAATCTTGCTTGTTTGTAGGTGACCAAATACTTATTTTCCACCATAATTTGCAAATAAATTCATTAAAAATCCTACAATGTGACTTTCTGGAGAGAAAAAATCTCAATTGGTCTGTCATAGTTGACGTCTACCTATGATGAAAATTACAGGCCTCTCTCATATTTTTAAGTGGGAGAACTTGCACAATTGGTGGCTGACTAAATACTTTTTTTCCCCACTGTAGGTCTGTAACAGTTTGGATCTAGAGTGTCACCCCCTTTTAAGAGGGGGATGACCGCGGCAGCTTTCCAATCTCTGGGGATCTCAGACTATAAGTCGCTTTGGATAAAAGCGTCTGATAAATGGCATATATTATTATATATTAACACCCCACTGAGTATCAAACTTATCACTCCATGTGTCCCAATGTTGTTTTATAGCCCAATTGATAATTTAATTAATACACTCCATTAAAAGTCTACAAAGTTCAACATCTTTAATAGCAAATGTATGGAAGTACAGAGATGACATATGAATAACAAATGATTCCCTCATTATGTCAAGATCACAAGATAAACTCTATAAATAGAGACGCACTGTGGAGGTGTCATATTACTTACTGTATAAAACCCAGCGGTCAAACAGGGAAATGGTTCCAATCGTTTTTCCACCATTCACTGTTCCCATCGGGGATTTTAGAAACACTTAACATAAGGGCTGTGTTTCATGTAGGCTTACTCTGACGTGATGTTTTGATAACCATGTAAATCTCTCTCGGACAAGGTGACTTTTATCAATATATTCAGGTCTATTTACTCTCAGATTTGAAAATGCACCAAAGTAGACATCATGCAAAACCACAAATCCCTGCAAGCTCCTGCACATCATATCTAGCTGACACCTTTGCTAACAGGTACTGTTCACAGAATTTATTCATTGCTACATTTAGCTAACATTAGATAGTTAATCCAGAGATTCTTACCTTTGCCTCAATTCTGCAGTCTCGTCCAGATCATAATGGCATTTGTAGTTTTTATGATAGCCACATTAGCAGCTACTTAGCATTTCATTTTTGGGGGGGTAAATACAGGCAAATATATTGATAAAAGTCACCTTGTCCTAGAGAGATTTACACTGTTATCAAAACGTCACACCAGGGTAAGCCCACACAAAACACAGCCCTTATTTGAAGTGTAAAATCCTCTATAGGAAAAATGAATGGTGGAAAAACAATTGGAACCATTTCCCTGTTTGACCACTAGGTTTTATGGGTATTATGACTAATACTGTGGTACTCTATAGGAGTGGACATATTGATGATACATTGACAGTATGGCTGAGGCAGCAGAGCCCACAGTGGATCAGCGCTTATGTTTTTATTGATTGCTACGCTAAGAGATGGTACATTTTATGCTGATCTCAGTTACCCAGAAGTAAAGTTATCTTGCGAAAGTTTATAATTTCCTGTTTTACTTCTTGGGGGAATATAGGAAAAATGGCAAGGGGGGTGAATAATTTCGCAAGCCACTGTACCCCAAAAATATTATGAACAGTGTAGTACAGTTCAGTGTGTCTGAGTGTGTCTCATGTGTAGAGACAGACAAGTGCAGAGAACTGTAGTTGCAGATTGTTCACCAGATAATGTGATTTACCCAAAGACCTTTGCCGACATCTTGTCTATTTCAAGTCTTCTCTCATTGATCGAGACAGGTGTGTGTCCACCCCAAAGTGCTGCATGTCATGATGACAGAGACAAGTGGGTGTCCACCCCAAAGTGTTGCATGTCATGATGACAGATAGGTGGGTGTCCACCCCATAGTGCTGCATGTCATGATGACAGAGACCTGTCTCGATCAATGATTGAGAATAGTTGAAATAGACATGATGGCAGAGCACATATTGATGGATTACTTTATGGCGCAAGAAAGTATAACAGAGCATTTTCTAAATTCAAACTGACCCCCTGTAACTAGACATTTTATGAGACTCCTGTTTCCCCGAATTGAGGACGAAGACGGCATCGCTAAGGTTGGTAGAAAATGTGCTACGGTTGGTAAAAAATGATCTCTGTGCTACACCAAAAAGTACCTATCCTGTAACTCCCAGTAATGTATACAAAACATATTTGGCTAAATCACATTATCTGGTGTAACAATCCGTATCTAAGAGAACTGGTGATCAGCAAATGATGGGAGAGGTGGTCATGATATACAGTAAGTTCAGGGGATACTTGTTAAGCTGTGGGAGGAGTGTTGTCATGATCAAACTGCCATTCAGCTCCTCATGAGTCATCTGCTTGAAAACCAGCATAATGTCTAATTCCTCGAGAGGGATGCAGTTCACGGGATACAGTTCTGCTAGAATGAGACACTCAAGCAAAGGAAATATGTTTCTGTATCAAGAATCCACTCCAGGAAGAAGCCCAGGCACCAAACGGTATTGTCTGTAAGACAATGTTTGATTTATTATATTTATTATTTATTTATTTTTATTTATTTTTACAACCTACCTATTGTACAGCTTGAACTGTGCCAGCATAACATCAACATTAGGGTAGAGTAGTTGAACATGCATACATATGTACAGGCACAAACATTACAACAATATGTATCTTACGAAATATGGCATAACCCTCAACCTTTGCACAGTGACCAGACCGTACAAATGAGCCTGGGTAGGTAGGCAGACAGTATCTACCTACAGCCATGTCTATCAGGCATGCTTAGGCAAATATTTTATAGTACAACCAGCTTCAGTTTTAGAGATTTACAACAGAAAATTGTTGTATTATTGTTTCTCCTCACGGTTTGCTAGTAAATTTAGCTAGCTAGCATGCTGGATATGCAATACTTGTTATTTACATCTGTTTGGATTCCTATCTTGCATCATGCCTATAATTTTGTGAGATTGAAATGCATCCAAGGTCATAATCATAACAATGTCAATCCTCGTCAATTATGTTACATAGCTAGTTATTTACAGTTGCTGATGTTACACATCATTGCTAACAAGTTACAAATGTGAGGCGTGGCACATAACACGTTAGCACACACCAGGCTAACTAGCTAGCCAACTCCAGTCATGTGATAATGTTTGCTGGTAAACCTAGCTTTAGCTAGCCATATCTACGACTAAAAAGAGAAGAGGTTTTACAATCAAGATACAAAATTAAAGATGGCATGGCAGTGCGGTTGTTTTTTTTTCTTGTTTTTTTTTTCGTATATATATTTCTCAATCTCACTTTCCATCCTTTAACTAAATATACTTTCCTGCAACCCGTCTCACCCAATGTGGAACGGATTCTATTATTTCTTCATACATTTGTATCCAGAACCTCTGGCTTAAACTAGCCAGCTAGCCAGCTAACTAGCTACTTGCTATTAGCCAACATTAGCAGTCTTCACCATTGTCCGTGGCCGTGGCCTGCACTACCTACCAGCCAGCTCTAGCCTGGACAATTATCGGCCAGTCTGCACAGTCTGCACATCACGCTATCAAGCCAGATCATATCGGATTTTCTGCCGGAATCACTAAATCACTGGACCTTAACACCTCCGAACTCTCCTATTGCTGTTCACCGGACCTTATGATAACTCAGCTATACAGCTGATGCCTGCTGGACTGTTCCTTTATACGGTATCGCATCCTGTTTATGGTTAGCCTCAGCCCAAACTTTGTTGTCATTACCAGCTGTTGTCTTAGCTTTCTCGAATAACACCCGTGATTGCTTTATGCCTCTCTCCCATGTCAATATGCCTTGCTTATTGCTATTTCGGTTATTTCTTATTGTAATATTCCACTGTAGAGCCCCCAGCCCAGCTCAACCTGCCTTAGACAGCTCCTTTGTCCCACCCACAACATACACGCAGAGACCGACTCAATCGGTGCCTCCAGTGATGCTCTCTCTTTCATCGTTACCCAATGCTTAGGTTTACCTCCACTGTACTCATATCCTTCCATATCCTTGTCTGTACATAATGGCCTAAATCTATTCTACAACGCAAGGAAATCTGCCCCTTTTTTCTCTGTACCCAACACACTAGAAGACCAGTTCTTAAAGCCTTTAGCCATATCCTTATTCTACTCCTCCTCTGTTCCTCTGGTGATGTAGAGGTTAACCCAGGCCCTGTAGCCCCCCAGTATCACTCCTACTCCCCAGGCGTTATCATTTGCTGACTTCTGTAACCGTAAAAGCCTTGGTTTTTTGCACGTTAACATCCGAAGCCTCCTCCCTAAGTTTGAGTTATTCACTGCGTTAGCACACTCCACCAACCCTGATGTTCTAGTAGTGTCTGAATCCTGGCTTAGGAAGGCCACCAAAAATTCAGAAATTTCCATCCCCAACTACAACGTTTTCCGTCTCGATAGAACTGCCAAAGGGGGTGGGGTTGCAATATACTGTAGAGAAAGCCTGCAGAGCTCTACTATACTATCCAGGTCTGTGCCCAAACAGTTTGAGCTTCTACTTCTAAAAATCCACCTTTCCAGAAATAAGTCTCTCACTGTTGCCGCTTGCTACAGACCCCCCTCAACCCCCAGCTGTGCCCTGGACATCATATGTGAACTGATTGCCCCCCATATATCCTCAGAGTTTGTACTGCTTGGTGACCTAAACTGGGATATGCTTAACACCCCGGCCAACCTACAATCTAAACTAGATGCCCTCAATCTCACACAAATTATCAAGGAACCTACCAGGTACAACCCAAAATCTGTAAACATGGGCACCCTCATAGATATCATCCTGACAAATGTACCCTCTAAATACACCTCCGCTGTCTTCAACCAGGATTTCAGTGATCACTGCCTTTTTGTCTGCGTTATTGTCACTCCCTAAAACATTTTAGCAAGCAGGCCTTTCTAATTGACCTGGCCCGGGTATCCTGGATGGATATTGACCTCATTCCGTCAGTAGAGGATGCCTGGTTGTTCTTTAAAAGTGCTTTCCTCTCAATCTTAAATAAGCATGCCCCATTCAAAACATTCAGAACTAAGAACAGATATAGCCCCTGGTTCTCCTCAGATTTGACTGCCCTTGACCAACACAAAAACATCCTGTGGCGTACTGCATTAGCATCGAACAGCCCCCGCGATATGCAACTTTTCAGGGAAGTCAGGAACCAATATACACAATCAGTTAGGAAAGCAAAGGCTAGCTTTTTCAAACAGAAATTTGCATCCTGTAGCACTAACTCCAAAAAGTTTTGGGACACTGTAAAGTCCATGGAGAATAAGAGCACCTCCTCCCAACTACCCACTGCACTGAGGCTAGGAAACACTGTCACCACCGATAAATCTACAATAATCGAGAATTTCAACAAGCATTTTGCTACGGCTGGCCATGCTTTCCACCTGGCTACCCCTACCCCGGCCACCAGCTCTGCACCCTCCGCTGCAACTTGCCCATATCCCCCCCCACTTCTCCTTTACACAAATTCAGACAGCTGATGTTCTGTAAGAGCTGGTAAATCTGGACCCCTACAAATCAGCTGGGCTAGATAATCTGGACCCTTTCTTTCTAAAATTAGCTGCCAAAATTGTCGCAACCCCTAATACTAGCCTGTTCAACCTTCCTTTCGTAACGTCTGAGAACCCCAGAGATTGGAAAGCTGCCGCGGTCATCCCCCTCTTCAAAGGGGTGACACTCTAGGTCCAAACTGTTACAGACCTATATCCATCCTGCCCTGCCTTTCGAAAGTTTGTGAAAGCCAAGTTAACAAACAGATCACCGACCATTTCGAATCCCACCGTACTTTCTCCACTATGGAATCTGGTTTCCGAGCTGGTCATGGGTGCACCTCAGCCACGCTCAAGGTCCTAAACGATATTATAACCGCGATCGATAAAAGACAGTACTGCGCAGCCATCTTCATCGAGCTGGCCAAGGCTTTCGACTCTGTCAACCACCGCATTCTTATTGGCAGACTAAATAGCCTTGGTTTCTCAAATGACTGCCTCGCCTGGTTCACCAACTACTTCTCAGATAGAGTTCAATGTGTCAAATCGGAGGGCCTGTTGTCTGGACCTCTGGCAGTCTTTATGGGGGTGCCACAGGGTTCAATTCTCGGGCCGACTCTATTCTCTGTGTATATCAATGATGTCGCTCTTACTGCTGGTGACTCTCAGATCCACCTCTACGCAGACGACACCATTTTGTATACATCTGGCCCTTCATTGGACACTGTGTTAACAAACCTCCAAACGAGCTTCAATGCCATACAACTCTCCTTCCGTTTCCTCAAACTGCTCTTAAACGCTAGTAAAACTAAATGCATGCTCTTTAATCGAACGCTGCTTAAACCCGCCTGCCCTACTAGAATCACTACTCTTGGCAAGTTTGACTTAGAATATGTGGACAACTACAAATACCTAGGTGTCTGGTTAGACTGTAAACTCTCCTTCCAGACTCACAGTAAGCATCTCCAATCCAAAGTTAAATCTAGAATCGGCTTCCTATTTCACAACAAAGCCTCCTTCACTCATGCTGCTAAACATGCCCTCATAAAACTGACTATCCTACCGATCCTTGACTTCGGCGATGTCATTTACAAGATAGCCTCCAACACTCTACTCAGCAAATTGGATGTACATTTACATTACATTTACGTCATTTAGCAGACGCTCTTATCCAGAGCGACTTACAAATTGGTGCATTCACCTTATAGCCAGTGGGATAACCACTTTCCAATGTTTTATTAATTTTGTTGTTTATATATTTTTTTAAATATTTCTAACTATTTCTTTTTTATTTTACTTTCTATAATTTATTATTATTATTATTATTTATTTATTTTTTTGGGGGGGTGGGTTGGGGTAAGGGGGGTGTAGATGGATTACTTTATCCTATCCCAGGTATTCCTTAAAGAGGTGGGGTTTCAAATGTCTCCGGAAGGTGGTGAGTGACTCCGCTGTCCTGGCGTCGTGAGGGAGCTTGTTCCACCATTGGGGTGCCAGAGCAGCGAACAGTTTTGACTGGGCTGAGCGGGAACTATGCTTCCGCAGAGGTAGGGGAGCCAGCAAGCCAGAGGTGGATGAACGCAATGCCCTCGTTTGGGTGAAGGGACTGATCAGAGCCTGAAGGTACGGAGGTGCCGTTCCCCTCACAGCTCCGTAGGCAAGCACCATGGTCTTGTAGCAGATGCGAGCTTCAACTGGAAGCCAGTGGAGTGTGCGGAGGAGCGGGGTGACGTGAGAGAACTTGGGAAGGTTGAACACCAGACGGGCTGTGGCATTCTGGATGAGTTGTAGGGGTTTAATGGCACAGGCAGGGAGCCCAGCCAACAGCGAGTTGCAGTAATCCAGACGGGAGATGACAAGTGCCTGGATTAGGACCTGTGCCGCTTCCTGTGTAAGGCAGGGTCGTACTCTCCGAATGTTGTAGAGCATGAACCTACAGGATCGGGTCACCGCCTTGATGTTAGCAGAGAATGACAGGGTGTTGTCCAGGGTCACGCCAAGACTCTTCGCACTCTGGGAGGAGGACACAACGGAGTTGTCAACCGTGATGGCGAGATCATGGAACAGGCAGTCCTTCCCCGGGAGGAAGAGCAGCTCCGTCTTGCCAAGGTTCAGCTTGAGGTGGTGATCCGTCATCCATACTGATATGTCTGCCAGACATGCAGAGATGCGATTTGCCACCTGGTTATCAGAAGGGGGAAAGGAGAAGATTAGTTGTGTGTCGTCTGCGTAGCAATGATAGGAGAGGCCATGTGAGGATATGACAGAACCAAGTGACTTGGTGCATAGCGAGAATAGGAGAGGGCCTAGAACTGAGCCCTGGGGGACACCAGTGGTGAGAGCACGTGGTGCGGAGACAGCTTCTCGCCATGCCACTTGGTAGGAGCGACCGGTCAGGTAGGACGCAATCCAAGAGTGAGCCGCGCCGGAGATGCCCAGCTCGGAGAGGGTGGAGAGGAGGATCTGATGGTTCACAGTATCAAAGGCAGCAGACAGGTCTAGAAGGACAAGAGCAGAGGAGAGAGAGTTAGCTTTAGCAGTGCGGAGAGCTTCCGTGACACAGAGAAGAGCAGTCTCAGTTGAATGACCAGTTTTTATTTTTATTTATTTCACCTTTATTTAACCAGGTAAGCCAGTTGAGAACAGGTTCTCATTTACAACTGCGACCTGGCCAAGACAAAGCAAAGTAGTGCAACAAAAACAACACAGAGTTACATATGGGGTAAAAAAAAAAAACATAAAGTCAGAAATACAACAGAAAATATATATACAGTGTGTGCAAATGTAGCAAGTTATGGAGGTAAGGCAATAAATAGGCTATAGTGCAGAATAATTACAATAGTATTAACACTGGAATGCTAGATGTGCAAGAGATTATGTGCAAATAGAGATACTGGGGTGCAAAAGAGCAAATTAAATAACAATATAGGGATGAGGTAGTTGGGTGGGCTAATTTCAGATGGGCTGTGTACAGGTGCAGGTGCTCTGACAACTGATGCTTAAAGTTATTGAGGGAGATAAGAGTCTCCAGCTTCAGAGATTTTTGCAATTCGTTCCAGTCATTGGCAGCAGAGAACTGGAAGGAATGGCGGCCAAAGGAGGTGTTGGCTTTGGGAATGACCAGTGAGCTATACCTGCTGGAGCGCAGACTACGGGTGGGTGCTGCTATGGTGACCAATGAAATGGTGACCAGTCTTGAAACCTGACTGGTTTGGATCAAGAAGGTCATTCTGAGAGAGATAGCAAGAGAGTTGGCTAAAGACGGCACGCTCAATAGTTTTGGAGAGAAAAGAAAGAAGGGATACTGGTCTGTAGTTGTTGACATCAGAGGGATCGAGTGTTGGTTTTTTGAGAAGGGGTGCAACTCTCGCTCTCTTGAAGACGGAAGGGACATAGCCAGCGGTCAAGGATGAGTTGATCAGCGAGGTGAGGTAAGGGAGAAGGTCACCGGAGATGGTCTGGAGAAGAGAGGAGGGGATAGTGTCAAGCGGGCAGGTTGTTGGGCGGCCGGCCGTCACAAGTCGCAAGATTTTATCTGGAGAGAGAGGGGATAAAGAAGTCAAAGCATAGGGTAGGGCAGTGTGAGCAGGACCAGCAGTGTCATTTGACTTAACAAACGAGGATCGGATGTCGTCAACCTTCTTTTCAAAATGGTTGACGAAGTCGTCCACAGAGAGGGATGAGGGAGGGGGAGGAGGAGGGGGATTCAGCAGGGAGGAGGATGTGGCAAAGAGCTTCCTAGGGTTAGAGGCAGATGCTTGGAATTTAGAGTGGTAGAAAGTGGCCTTAGCAGCAGAAACAGATGAAGAAAATGTAGAGAGGAGGGAGTGAAAAGATGCCAGGTCCGCAGGGAGTCTAGTTTTCTTCCATTTCCGCTCAGCTGCCCGGAGCCCTGTTCTGTGAGCTCGCAATGAGTCGTCAAGCCACGGAGCTGGAGGGGAGGACCGAGCCGGCCGGGAGGATAGGGGACATAGAGAGTCAAAGGATGCAGAAAGGGAGGAGAGGAGGGTAGAGGAGGCAGAATCAGGAGATTGGAGGGAGATTGGATTGGAGGGAAGAGATGATAGGATGGAAGAGGAGAGAGTAGCGGGAGAGAGAGGGCGAAGGTTGCGACGGCGCATTACCATCTGTGTAGGGGCAGAGTGAGTAGTGTTGTAGGAGAGCGAGAGAGAAAAGGATACAAAGTAGTGGTCGGAGACATGGAGGGGAGTTGCAGTGAGATTAGTAGAACAACAGCATCTAGTAAAGATGAGGTCAAGCGTATTGCCTGCCTTGTGAGTAGGGGGACGGGACGGTGAGAGGGTGAGGTCAAAAGAGGAGAGGAGTTGAAAGAAGGAGGCAGAGAGAAATGAGTCAAATGTAGACGTAGGGATGTTGAAATCCCCCAGAACTGTGAGGGGTGAGCCATCCTCAGGAAAGGAACTTATCAAGGCGTCAAGCTCATTGATGAACTCTCCAAGGGAACCTGGAGGGCGATAGATGATGAGGATATTAAGCTTAAATGGGCTAGTGACTGTGACAGCATGGAATTCAAATGAGGAGATAGACAGATGGGTCAGGGGAAAAATTGAGAATGTCCACTTGGGAGAGATGAGGATTCCTGTGCCACCACCCCGCTGACCAGATGCTCTCGGGGTATGCGAGAACACATGGTCAGACGAGGAGAGAGCAGTAGGAGTAGCAGTGTTTTCAGTGGTAATCCATGTTTCCGTCAGCGCCAAGAAGTCGAGGGACTGGAGGGTAGCATAGGCTGAGATGAACTCTGCCTTGTTGGCAGCAGAACGGCAGTTCCAGAGGCTGCCTGAGACCTGGAACTCCACGTGGGTGGTGCGTGCAGGGACCACCAGGTTAGAGAGGCAGCAGCCACGCGGTGTGAGGCGTTTGTATAGCCTGTGCGGAGAGGAGAGAACAGGAATAGGCAGAGGCATAGTTGACAGGCTGCAGCAAATGGCTACAATAATGCAGAGGAGATCGGAATGAAATGAACTAAACATCTGGGAAAGGAGAGAGCGGGGCCTCCCTCACCACAACTCCCAAATATAACTCTCCCAACTTCCACCTCAGAAACTATAATTGTTGTAAACTACAGCGGTTCAATGTTTTCTAGGAATAGACTAACTTAGTTTATTCAGCTAGCTAACTAGGTACAGTATTATTCCGTGAAAATCGTCCGGGCACCTAGTCATAAGACGCCACAGCCAGCTAGCATGCCGGACTCCAACAACACGGTTAAGCGCCAATACTCGGCCACAACAAACCACCCGTGTGTCAACACGCAAGCAGATCGTTCGTGTCCGTGTCTAACGTTGTGGGTTAGTCCCGACAGCTTGAGCGAGTCCGTCGTCAACTTATTCAGCCAGTTAGTTAGCTAGAATAGTTAGCAAACTAGCTAGCCATTGCTTTCAGTCAAAGAAGAAACCCCTCCTTTCACGGCACGAACACACAGAGAGAGCCAAACTGACGTTAACTAGTCACCCATGCCCGAATTCCTTGAACGACTCGGGCTACCAATATGTAAAAAACAAAACACAAATGTAGGTTATGACTTACCCTAGCAGCTACTGTTAGCTAGCCCAGTGCAAAGCTAGCCACTGAATTGACTCAGCCAGTTCGCGTCTGTTCGCTAGGTCGTTCCAGCTATTGTTTCCTAGTAGCTATCCAGGTAGCAACAAGCTAGCTAAATTTCAAGCACAGTAGCCACTTGCTACCTAACGTTAACGGTTGAGACAATGAGGTTAGAAAACAGCTGAATGATAGGCAATTATTGTATGTAATTATTGTAGGCAGCCAGCTGGCGTAATTACAGGCACTCTCAGGCTTAAACAACTATACCGTTGCTAATAGCTACTCGCCAGCTAGTCCAGGTGGTGGGTTAGCTAGCTAGCTTCGTGCTACACCGGGCTATCACAGTGCCATCCGTTTTGTCACCAAAGCCCCATATACTACCCACCACTGTGACCTGTACGCCAGTGGCGGCTCTTGAAAAAATTCTCAGGAGGGGCAATTTTTCTGATGATTTAGGTGACCTACACACATTTTAAAAAAGATATGTCCAGCAACAACATGAAGACAGGGGCAGCATATAAGTCAATACCAGAAGCATTTATTGACTGATCTGGGGAGATGGATTCCAGTTTCTGTGACAGATTATAAATAATCTCTGATGCCTTTGTTATATTAGCTTTTGGTTGAATGTACTGTCGTAGTAAATATATAATGTTATAGCTTGGTCTGACTAAAATCTTGTGCATGACCCATTTTGTGTTGGGCGTTTGTTTTCAATCAATGCTGTTCCTATCCTATAACAATGGACAAAAGAGTCCTATCTTGTCAGCCTTGTCAGCAGGTGGCCAAGGACAACACCCACGCCATAGGTCTCTCAGTTCTTCCAACTCACGAGTTCTTGCTCTGAGGACACACACACACACACACACACACACATCATCACTGATAACACACACACACACACACACACATCATCACTGTTAAACACACACACACACACACACACATCATCACTGTTAAACACACACACACACACACACAAAAATCCCCTCTCTTTAGGCTGAACATTTGAAGACAGAGAACCCGACTCAGAGCCAATGCAACAGTGGAGGGGACCTCGCCCAACTCATCAGGACCAATCAGAAGATCAGAACTACTAGATTCAACCTACATCATTTATTGTATAAAATGTCAGCACACAATGTTTTCGGGGCTCTCTTCAGATAGCTCCCTAAGAGTTTGACGAACGAGTCCGTGCACGCGATTCCAGATATCTTTACCTCTGAATAAACTGCCTTTATTATACCATATCCACCCTGTCCAAAGTCTCTACTTGGTCTCAGTTCTCCAGTAAACTTGTGATTATCAACAGTACACAACGGTAACAAACAATTGGGGGAAGTCACGGGGCAGATAGTAAGGTCACAGTGACACAGAAAGCAGTTCAATGTCGGGGCTCGGGGGTACAGAGTCGCTCTCTTACCAGGATCGATTTTCCCTGTGACTGTCAGATCGAGGTCCGCTCCGACCAGGGTGAAGCCGGCCGGCTCCACTTCTCTGTCCGGGACTCTGTCATCCCAGCTGTATTGGATTCCGCTGCCAGCAACGTTTTCATTATTTAGTCAGTTCGTAGCGGGTATGTACACGATCAACAAGATCAGTCCAAAACCCACCACTCGAAATCCATGGTTGGCAGAATGTTTGTAAACTAAGTGTACAAATTAAAAACATAAAATAACGCCACTAAGTGTACAAATTAAAAACATAAAATAACGCCACACTGCAGGTCGCAAAGAGACGCTGCTAGCCGCTATTTGCTTAGTTACGTTCATGGTTACGTCACGTATGACGAAAGCGCGTAAGTGCAAGCCCACAGACACCCATAGAGAATGTATTGAAAGCTTTGAAATTTGAAAAAAATTGATTTTACATGACAGGCTATGAGAGACTTCTGGGCGATTTTCAACCTGACTGAAATCGCCCAAAAACGGACGGGGCCATTTGAAGCACGACTTTAGCCTGATTTGACATTTAGTGGCAGTCAGATCAGATTACAACACTGATAACTACTGTTGCCGTGATATAATTGATTAGAAAAAAAATCCCTTCCTTTTCCCGTTTGGCAGTGCGTCGCCCATATCGCCCTATTGAACAGGCCGTCCCTGCTGTACGCTCTCGTTGGCTGGCCCTCACTACATATTCGTCGCCAAACCCACTGGCTCCAGGTCATCTATAAATCACTGCTAGGCAAATCCCCGCCTTATCTTAGCTCATTAGTCACCATAGCAACACCCACCCGTAGTATGCATTCCAGCAGGTAAATCTCACTGGTCATCCCCAAAGCCAACACCTCCTTTGGTCGCCATTCCTTCCAGTTCTCTGCTGCAAATGACTGGAACGAACTGCAAAAATCTCTGAAGCTGGAGACACTTATCTCCCTCACTATCTTTAAGCATCCGTTGTCAGAGCAGCTTACCGATCACTGCGCCTGTACACAGCCCATCTGCAATTAGCCCACCCAACTACCTCATCCCCATATTGTTATTTACATTGTTATTTATTTTGCTCATTTTCACCCCAGTATCTTTATTTGCACATCATCTTCCGCACATCTATTACTCCAGTGTTAATACTAAATTATAATTGTAATTATTTTGCACTATGGCCTATTTATTGCCTTACCTCCATAACTTACTACATTGCACAAACTGTACAAAGATGTTCTATTGTGTTATTGACTGTACATTTTGTTTATTCCATATGTAACTCTGTGTTGTTGTTGTTTTTCTGCACTGCTTTGCTTTATCTTGGCCAGGTCGCAGTTGTAAATGAGAACTTGTTCTCAACTGGCTTACCTGGTTAAATAAAGGTGAAAAAAAAAGAAAAAAATATATATCTCAGATTATAAAACCTTTTCTATTTTTAAATCATAGATATGGCTACCGGTAGTTGTTTAGCTACTTAACTTAGCTAGTTAGCTAGCTACCTAGCACCTAGCTAGCTAAGTTAGCAAACAGAACAATTATTTGATTTTTCCCCATTGTAAAACAGTAGTATGTTAGCCAGCAATACACAATATGGGTTTCAGTAGATAAACTAAAGTTAGCTAGTTATGGTAGGTGGCTTGCAGGAAAAATGTCTTACTTATATAGGCACTGTATTTGTCATCTGCCCTCTTGGTGCTGGCATCAGCTGTAGCTGAGTTTCTAAAGTTAGCTAAATTCAACTCTTTGTTTCGAATCCTCTTCGCTATCTTTAGTTTCAAACATGTATGTTTGAATGTCACCATGTAGCTAAAAGATGCTCCATTGTCAAATTCGTGTTGATGAGAGGAATCACTTGAAGCCATTGCGTCTGGTCAGTTTTTTTCAGTTTTTTCAGTTTTGCCCAAAGGATTGTTGTTAAAAAAGCCCGCCTTGGGGGAGGGAAGGGGGCCAGAGCACGAAGCACCACCCAACACAAGTTGTAGTCTTTCAGAGACTGCTTGTATATTTAGCAATTAATCTGCCGATAGGAACATTGCTGAAAAACGTCCAATGGCT
The DNA here is from genome assembly GCF_020615455.1 of Coregonus clupeaformis. Classification (NCBI taxonomy): domain Eukaryota; kingdom Metazoa; phylum Chordata; class Actinopteri; order Salmoniformes; family Salmonidae; genus Coregonus; species Coregonus clupeaformis. The sequence goes on along the minus strand of NW_025533511.1, from coordinate 214,769 downwards.
ATATCAAACAAGGACAACCACATCTACACCAACAAAAACATATGGTACGATCAGTATAACATGGAGCCTTCGTGAAATGCCACAAAGCAGGACTACATGTATTTTTAGACCCCCCCCCCCATTAATACACCGGAAGCTGTCATAGGGTGTATCAATTGAGTGCGCGAAGCCCTGACCTGCCTTCCTCCTGGCAGTTATGTGTGAAACAAATCTCACAGTCCTAGAAATGCCTCAGAAATGAAAACAAGCCCAGATTCCCCCATGGTGAAATTCCCCTTTAACTGTAACAGACATGATGCATCACTCAGACCCATCCTTGTCCACTAATGCAGGGAACAGGGGCTTAATTTTATTACCGCGTGTCCGAGTGTTTGGACAATCTCTCGATTTACAAAAGCAACGTTGACAGGCCTCCTCATTGAGCCAAGCCCCACAGATGTCCAAATACCAGCTAATGTAACCGGCAGGACCTCATAAAAGGCCCATACGAGGTCCATACGAGGCCCATACAAGGCCCATCGTGACAGCAGAATAAGAAATGGAGGACAGAGTAAAGTCACTCAAATGGAATGGCTGATTAGTTCACACCAGGCTGGAAATGGGGAGTTTAATGTAAGCCTGCGGTCTGGCAGATATAAACAGACGGGGTCATCTTCAGGGTCATCCTAAGAGGCTCATTTGTGCATCTCACACCGCAGAAACAGTTTTGATTAAATCCTGTGACCTTTGACAGAGGAACACATGCAGACAGCCATTACATCCTGTTTGTGTGTGGGGTCGGTCCGCTGTTAATCTGCACATTATCTGATACACTCTGACAGTCTACGCAATATCTCTGGGGGTTACAGTAAACCCCAACACACGCCCAAGACAACGGGAAAGAGATTTGATAAAATATTATTATTTTATCAAATAAGATACAATTTGTCTTGCGTCAGTCAAACTACATACAGTACATTGATACTAGAGCATGCATGTATTATTTTTTATATTTAGATCAATTAGAACCTTTGTTTCCTTTGTACATATAAAGTATAAATAACATTATATTTTGGAATTATACATCACATTTTTCATTGCATTTCACACTAATTTGCAGTAACAATACACACGGCATATTTACATTGACTAAAAACACAAGCCAAATATCCCATTTCAGGTACATCTGCAGTGCAGACTCTTTCTCTGCAGTCATGAAATGCATACTACTGTTCGACTACATGACTAGCAGTCTCATATTGCATGAGTTCATAGAGACGTCAGTTTGATTAGGTTAGAATGTATGGACAATATTACAAAGACCTTGAAAGTCAATAAGATTTTTTTGATATTCGTTTTTTAAATGTAAAACTTTGGAGTATTTGTAGATATATCATTAACAGTGGAATAGTGCATTTACGTCTCTGTAGATATTGAAATTGTAACATTTGCTTTGAAACATTTTCTCATATGTAGCTGTTAATTTGATCAGTTTGGAACATTCAAGACCTTGAAAGGAATAGCTCAGTGCAAACAAATGCTCCTCCTGTTCCCAATGTGTAACAAAACATTTCCGCGGTCATTGTGGTATTGAATGAAGTTTCAATGCCGTTTATTTTTTATCTAGGCCCATAGCTAATGCGCAGCTATCTAGGCTTTTAATGGAGGGGAAAAACCATACAAACACCACCTTTTGGCCCGGAGCAAAAAGGCTTTGAGAAAATCTATGGGATTTTTTTCTCACATTTCAGAGAATTCAGTGAGAGACCTATATGCCATATGAGGCACTACAGTTTAACTCTGAGCTCTATCAGATATAACAGTAATGGTAAAACACAAGACTATAGGAGAACAAAATCCAGGAAATAAGAAATAGGCTATTTAGTTTGGTGTCAGTATAGTAATGTGTGCTATGGCTCTGTTGTCCTACCCATGACCTTTACGTCCAGATCACATTTCTACTATCCTGCACACATCACAGGTTAATGCATGGGCAGTTTCTATGTTGCAATAGTTACCATAATGTTAATTAGAGATACAGGACATGCTGAATAGTTAGAAATAAAGATTAAAAAAGAAAAAAGAAAAATACAAAAATATTGTTGAAGGATTGAGAACAGAACAATTGAAATGAAAGCATGACATTATTTTTATCCTCCTTACAAATATCCTCTTTATTCTATGATTGGAAACTGGAGCAAATGGTGACCCATTTGGGACAATGTGACTCTGCATGTGCCTTAAAACAGCCCTGTCACTCTGTGGCCAGCAGGACAGAGTCACAGACAAACACAGGCCATCTCTCCTACATAGAGCCTGTTTGCCAAACCCTCTCTGGAAAAACTGAGCCTTTCCTGTAGGCTCAACTTGGTTTTAGCTTTTTGATTTGTTTGACAGTGGAAAAATATGACAGTGTGGAAAAAAGAAAATATGGCCCGTAAATGTTTATGAACTATTTTCCTCTCTGGAAAGAAGTGTGAAATGAGCAAATGTTTAGTGCATAATGCAATAGATATGATTAGAATAAATAAAATCAAAAATACGGTATGACGCTCTCATCATATATATTGCAGGTTTCGTTTCTTTAGGGATTGTTTTAGCTGACTTTGCTTTCATTCTTCGCTGCTGCGTGACTCTTCATTCATTCCTCTTTATGACGTTGGTTTCCACCCCAGCCACTGTTTGTTGAGGGATTGTCCACTGATTTGTTTTAGAACTAAACATTTCAAAATGATGGTTCAGTTGAGCAAAACCAAAAACAGACGGCTCATCCAGAAATGGAAATATCACAGTAACCTTTAGGACACACACGTGCATGCTTATACACAAGGAGACAAATTTGTTTTATATTGAAACATGCCTACAACATACAGTACCCATTATAAATGTCATATAATATATGTACTGTATGTGAAATATACTTACAGTGGGCGCCCTTCATAAAGATGCAATAATGACTGTATAAAAGAAATAATTCAAATACTGAGCTATATTGTATGCTTTTGGGTAGTTACAGTGCCTTCAGAAGGTATTCAGACCCCTTGACTTTTTCGACATTTTGTTACGTTACAGCCTTATTCTAAAATTGATTAAATCGTTTTTTTCCCTCATAAATCTACACACAATACCCCATAATGACAAAGCAAGAACAGGTTTTTAGATTATTTTTGCAAATGTGTAAAAAATAAAAAACCGAAATAGCACATTTACATAATTATTCAGACCCTTTACTCAGTACTTTGTTGAAGCACCTTTGGCAGCAATTACAGCCTCGAGTCTTCTTGGGTATGACTCTACAAGCTTGGCACACCTGTATTTGGGGAGTTTCTCCCATTCTTCTCAGCAGATCCTCTCAAGCTCTGTTAGGTTGGATGGGGAGCGTCGCTGCCCAGCTATTTTCAGGTCTCTCCAAAGATGTTCGATCAAGTTCAAGTCCAGGCTCTGGCTGGGCCACTCAAGGACATTCAGAGGCTTGTCCCGAAGCCACTCCTGCATCGTCTTGGCTGTGTGCTTAGGGTCATTGTCCTGTTGGAAGGTGAACCTTCGCCCCAATCTGAGGTCCTGAGCGCTCTGGAGCATGTTTTCATCAAGGATCTCTCTGTACTTTGCTCTGTTCATCTTTCCCTCGATCCTGACTAGTCTCCCAGTCCCTGAAAAACATCACCACAGCATGATGCTGCCACCACCATGCTTCACCGTAGACGTGACGCTTGACATTTAGGCCAAAGAGTTCAATCTTGGTTTCATCAGACCAGAGAATCTTGTTTAGAGGGGTCAAAGATCATACCCCCAAGACACCCCCAAAACATGCTAACCTCTCACCAATACCAATAACAGGTAAGGTAAGCATGTCTTGGGGGTATGATCTTTGACCCTCTGTAACTTTCTCACTCATCAATGTTCACGATGCATTCAGGATTATCCGTAATCCTGCTAGCATCCACATTAATGTAGAAGTGTTTAAAAACATATTATATTTTTATAAAAGGGATTCCAAAATGACGCAATACATTATTTACCATCCATTTCTATTAGGCAGAAAATAATCTGAAACACGACCAAAACGCACTGCAAATGCATCCAACAAGTTTTTATAGAGTCACAAGCTTGCGTGCTAGGAATATGGGACCAAATTCTAAACTTTTGACTAATTTATTAATAAGAATCATTAGGGGTTTAAATAATTTTGACCCCTACCTTTAGGAGAAAAAATATGATTACTTGTTAAACAAAAACTCTCTCTCTGAGCAATTGTATTAGTATAAAATAATATAATTTCTAAATTTTTTTGAGCATACAATATAGCTCAGTATTTGAATTATTTATTTTAACAGTCATTTTTGCTCATCTTTATCAAAGGTGTCAATAATTTTGGACCCCACTGTATATATTTCAAAGGAGGCTGCTGAGAGGACGACGGCTCATAATAATGTCTGGAATGGAGTAAATGGAATGGTATTAAACACATGGAAACCATGGAAACCATGTATTTGATGAGTTAAATACCATTCCATTGATTCCGTTGCAGCAATTACTATGAGCCACCAACTCCCTGTGATGTACTGTACATACAGTGCATTCAGAAAGTATTCTGACCCCTTGACTTTTTCCACATTTTGTTACGTTACAGTCTTATTCTAAAATGGATTAAATTGTTTATTTTCCTCATCAATCTACACACAATACCTCATAATGACAACGCAAAAACAGGTTGCTGTCAGCTTTCCCTGGTGCCAGGTTTCCTCCTGATGTGACGCTTGGCATTCAGGCCAAAGAGTTCAATCTTGGTTTCATCAGACCAGAGAATCTTGTTTCTCATGGTCTGAGAGTCTTTAGGGGCCTTTTGGTAAACTCCAAGTGGGCTGTCATGTGCCTTTTACTGAGGAGTGGCTTCCATCTGGCCACACTACCATAAAGGCCTGATTAGTGGAGTGCTGCAGAGATGGTTGTCCTTCTGGAAGGTTCTCCCATCTCCACAGATTGACCATAGGGTTCTTGGTCACCTCCCTGACCAAGGCCCTTCTCCCCCGATTGCTTCCAAACTTCTTCCATTTAAGAATGATGGAGGCCTTTGCCTCCCGAGTGGTGCCGTAGTCTAAGGCACTGCATCGAACTACAGACCCAGGTTCGATCCCAGGCTGTATCACAACCGGCCGTGTTCGGAAGTCCCATAAGGCGGCGCACAATTGGCCCAGCGTCGTCCGGGTTAGGGGAGGGTTTGGCTGGGGTGGGGCTTTACTTGGCTCATCGCGCTAAAGCGACTCCTTGTGGCGGGTTGGGCGCCTGCAGGCTGACCTCAGTCGTCAGTTGAATGGTGTTTCCTACGGCACATTGGTGCGGTTGGCTTCCGGGTTAAGCAGGGGGTGTTAAGAAGTGCAGTTTGGCGGGTCATGTTTCAGAGGACGCATGACTCGACCTTCACCTCCCAAGCCTGTTGGGGAGTTGCAGCGACTAGACAAGATTGAAACTGATGAGAAAAAGGGGGTAAAATACAAAAAAATAATAAATAAACTGAATGATTGTGGTCACTGTGTTCTTGGTGACCTTCAATGCTGCAGAAATGTTTTGGTACCCTTCCCCAGATCTGTGCCTCAACACAATCCTGTCTCGGAGCTCTACGGACAATTCCTTCTACCTCATGGCTTGGTTTTTGCTCTGACATGCACTGTCAACTGTGGGACCTTATATAGACAGGTGTGTTCCTTTCTAAGTCATGTCTAATCAATTGAATTTACCACAGGTGGACTCCAATCAAGTTGTAGAAACATCTCAAGGATGATCAATGGACACAGGATGCACATGAGCTCAATTACGAGTCTCATAGCAAAGGGTCTGAATACTTATGGAAATAAGGTATTTCTGTTTTTATTTGCAATACATTTGCAAAAATGTCCAAAAACCTGTTTTCACTTTGTCATTATGAGATATCGTGTGTATATAGAATAAGGCTGTAACGTAACAACATTTAAAAAAAGTCACTGTACATCAATATATATTTTTATAGTATATCATTTTTTGTTGCAGAATCAATTTAGCCACATACTTAACCAAGAACACTTACTCATCACTCTGGCACACTGGCTGGCCTGTAGCGAGACAAACACCTGCAGCACACCCTCCTACTGCTCCTGAGGCAGCGCAAGGCTACTGTACCCTTAACAAGCCACAGGGATTAAATGACTGTCTAGTGTTGGGATTCTGAAGGGATTGAGTGTTGGCAATCATGCTTGTTCCAAAAATGTTATTTGGACACTGCGGCAAAAACAGACACAGAAACACAGAAGCTATTGTGCTGTGTGGAGTTTACAGCAGTGGTGAGAGAGAGAGAGGGGTTGCGTAGGATCGATGGGCCTGCTCACCATTGGGACCGAGCTAACAGCATCTAGCTCTCAGGTGTCCATAGCTGATGCATTAGTCTGCTGATACGCGCCGGTTTTGGGTTTAAACACACATTTTCTTAATACAACATGATCGCATTTCCCCCTCTCATCAATCATGTAACCAGATTACGCCGGCCCTCTCTGCCTCTGCGTTTAATTTGGCCTGTCAGACCTCTCTCTTTCTCCTGCGCCGGGCACCGTGTAAACTCAGGAGGACGGCCCGCCTCTGAAGTCGTTGCGGTCGGGAATGATTGCAGCTGTATGATCCTTTTTTCCATCGTTTGGAGGAAATATTGCAGATGTATTACTGTATGACTCAGCTCAGCGACATGGTTGGTAGAAGTGAGCAGGAGAGACACTGCCTTTCAAAAGATTGACGGAGGGTGAAACTGAATATTCAAGAACTAAAATAGGGTACACAAGTTATATGAGAATGCAGTGCATTGGGTTTTGCTTGGGAGCTAATTTGTTGGGGGTTGTGTGTGGAGATGAAGTTTGGGTGACCACCATGACCACAGATGGACAGACAGGCTACTGACACTGTCTACCACTGTGTTGACAGGCTGTGCCTTATGTGTGCAGTGGCTGGCTTGTGGTTAGGACCAATGGTATACGGCGACACCGCCCAGAGCCCCTCCAAGCCCATCTCCCATGAGGCATCTCTCTGTAAACATTCCCCTTGAGGTGTTTACCTCTAATACATTTCTCCACTTCGCCTTCTATGGCTAATTAGCTTAGTGCTCAACATTCAAGCCCACCCCACCCTGCCCCGCCCATCTCCGCCCCTCTCCGCCCCGCCACTCTCCGCCCCGCCCCTCCCTGCCCATCTCCACCTCTCTCCGCCCTGCCCCTCTCCGCCTCGCCCCTCTCCGCCCCACCCCTCTCCACCCCTCCCCGTCCCTCTCTGCCCTGCCCCTCTCAGCCCCGCCCCTCTCCGCCCAACAGGCCTCTGTTCTTTTTCTGCTCTGTACATGTTTCCTCAGTTCCACTATGACTCAATAATTCTACTGCTGCTGCGGTGGTGATGTTTCACTGGCCATTTGTCTTCATTTCCCCTGTTTCCTAGTTTGTTTATGAAAGTAAACACAGCGCCCTGGGAACATGGAAAAGGCTTGATCTATTTGTCTAATTAGATCTCACTGCAACGCAAGCCAGGCCACAGACAGACAGTACTCCAGTGACTCTTCTGAGAGTAGAACACTGTTGGAACGGATCCGACTGAGCTGACCTTCAGGTACTGACTGGTTGACTGTAGACACAGTGTGTTCTGTGAGTCCAGTGTAGGCCTAATTTATTCAGTGAGTCACTGAGTCACTGTGTCAGGGGACAGGAATGGCCTCAGGGTGGTATAGCTAAGCGAGTCAGTGAGTCAGTGACTCTGAGTCAAGGGACAGGAATGGCCTCAGTGTGGTATAGCTAAGCGAGTCAGTGAGTCAGTGACTCTGAGTCAAGGGACAGGAATGGCCTCAGTGTGGTATAGCTAAGTGAGTCAGTGAGTCAGTGAGTCATGGGACAGGGGACAGGAATGGCCTCAGTGTGGTATAGCTAAGCGAGTCAGTGAGTCAGTGAGTCTGTGAGTCAGGGGACAGGAATGGCCTCAGTGTGGTATAGCTAAGTGAGTCAGTGAGTCAGTGAGTCAGGGGACAGGACTGTCCTCAGTGTGGTATAGCTAATAATGAGGGGTATGTCACATGCTTGCCGATTGGTTCGCCAGGGTCTTACCCAGGTTCCTAATAGCTGGTGTCAGAACAAAGGAAGTAGAGAAACGAGAGTCTGGAGTGTGTAGAACCCAGGGGTCAGAGTTACCAGGAACCAGAGACTGGAGGGTGTAGGACCCAATCAATCAATCAATCAATTTTATTTTATATAGCCCTTCTTACATCAGCTAATATCTCGAAGTGCTGTACAGAAACCCAGCCTAAAAACCCCAAACAGCTAGTAATGCAGGTGTAGAAGCACGGTGGCTAGGAAAAACTCCCTAGAAAGGCAAAACCTAGGAAGAAACCTAGAGAGGAACCAGGCTATGAGGGGTGGCCAGTCCTCTTCTGGCTGTGCCGGGTGGAGATTATAACAGAACCATGCCAAGATGTTCAAAAATGTTCATAAGTGACAAGCATGGTCAAATAATAATCAGGAATAAATCTCAGTTGGCTTTTCATAGCCGATCATTAGAGTTTAAAACAGCAGGTCTGGGACAGGTAGGGGTTCCATAACCGCAGGCAGAACAGTTTAAACTGGAATAGCAGCAAGGCCAGGCGGACTGGGGACAGCAAGGAGTCACCACGGCCGGTAGTCCCGACGTATGGTCCTAGGGCTCAGGTCTCTCAGTTGGCTTTTCATAGCCGATCATTTAGAGTTGAAAACAGCAGGTCTGGGACAGGTAGGGGTTTCGTAGCCGCAGGCAGAACAGTTGAAACTGGAATAGCAGCAAGGCCAGGCGGACTGGGGACAGCAAGGTGTCATCATGCCCGGTAGTCCTGACGTATGGTCCTAGGGCTCAGGTTCTCAGAGAGAAAGAGAGAACGAGAGAATTAGAGAGAGCATACTTAAATTCACACAGGACACTGGATAAGACAGGAGAAGTACTCCAGGTATAACCAACTAACCCCAGCCCCCCGACACATAAACTACTGCAGCATAAATACTGGAGGCTGAGACAGGAGCGGTCCGGAGACACTGTGGCCCCATCCGAAGAAACCCCGGACAGGGCCAAACAGGAAGGATATAACCCCACCCACTCCGCCAAAGCACAGCCCCCGCACCACTAGAGGGATATCCCCAACCACCAACTTACAATCCTGAGACAAGGCCGAGTATAGCCCACAGAGGTCTCCACCACAGCACAAACCAAGGGGGGCGCCAACCCAGACAGGAAGATCACGTCAGTAACTCAACCCACTCAAGTGACGCACCCCTCCCAGGGACGGCATGAAAGAGCACCAGCAAGCCAGTGACTCAGCCCCTGCAACAGGGTTAGAGGCAGAGAACCCCAGTGGAGAGGGGAACCGGCCTGGCAGAGACAGCAAGGGCTGTTCGTTGCTCCAGCCTTTCCGTTCACCTTCACACTCCTGGGCCAGACTACACTCAATCATATGACCTACTGAAGAGATAAGTCTTCAGTAAAGACTTAAAGGTTGAGACCGAGTCTGCGTCTCTCACATGGGTAGGCAGACTGTTCCATAAAAATGGAGATCTATAGGAGAAAGCCCTGCCTCCCGCTGTTTGCTTAGAAATTCTAGGGACAATTAGGAGGCCTGCGTCTTGTGACCGTAGCGTACGTATTGGTATGTACGGCAGGACCAACTCGGAAAGATAGGTAGGAGCAAGCCCATGTAACGCTTTATAGGTTAACAGTAAAACCTTGAAATCAGAGGAATGGAAGATTCGATATAGGCCGATAGTTTTTTATATTTTCCGGGTCAAGGTTTGGCTTTTTCAAGAGAGGCTTTATCACTGCCACTTTTAGTGAGTTTGGTACACATCCGGTGGATAGAGAGCTGTTTATTATGTTCAACATAGGAGGGCCAAGCACAGGAAGCAGCTCCTTCAGCAGTTTAGTAGGAATAGGATCCAGTATGCAGCTTGAAGGTTTAGAGGCCATGATTATTTTCATCATTGTGTCAAGAGATATAGTACTAAAACACTTAAGTGTCTCTCCCGATCCCAGGCCCTCGCAGAGCTGTGCAGATCCAGGACAGCTAAGCCCTGGAGGAATACGCAGATTCAAAGAGGAGTCCGTAATTTGCTTTCTAATGGTCATGATCTTTTCCTCAAAGAAGTTCATGAATTTATCACTGCTGAAGTGAAAACCATCCTCTCTTGGGGAATGCTGCTTTTTAGTTAGCTTTGCAACAGTATCAAAAAGAAATTTTGGATTGTTCTTATTTTCCTCGATTAATTTGGAAAAGTAGGATGATCGAGCAGCAGTGAGGGCTCTTCGGTACTGCACGGTACTGTCTTTCCAAGCTAGTCGGAAGACTTCCAGTTTGGTGTGGCGCCATTTCCGTTCCAATTTCCTGGAAGCTTGCTTCAAAGCTCGGGTATTTTCTGTATACCAGGGAGCTAGTTTCTTATGACAAATGTTTTTCGTTTTTAGGGGTGCAACTGCATCTAGGGTATTGCGCAAGGTTAAATTGAGTTCCTCAGTTAAGTGGTTAACTGATTTTTGTCCTCTGACGTCCTTGGGTAGGCAGAAGGAGTCTGGAAGGGCATCAATGAATTTTTGTGTTGTCTGAGAATTTATAGCACGACTTTTGATGCTCCTTGGTTGGGGTCTGAGCAGATTATTTGTTGCGATTGCAAACGTAATAAAATGGTGGTCCGATAGTCCAGGATTTTGTGGAAAAACATTAAGATCTACAACATTTATTCCATGGGACAAAACTAGGTCCAGAGTATGACTGTGGCAGTGAGTAGGTCCAGAGACATGTTGGACAAAACCCACTGAGTCGATAATGGCTCCGAAAGACTTTTGGAGTGGGTCTGTGGACTTCTCCATGTGAATATTAAAATCACCAAAAATTAGAATATGATCTGCTATGACTACAAGGTCTGATAGGAATTCAGGAAACTCAGAGAGAACGCTGTATATGGCCCAGGAGGCCTGTAAACAGTAGCTATAAAAAGTGATTGAGTAGGCTGCATAGATTTCATGACTAGAAGCTCGAAAGATGAAAACGTCATTTTTTTTTTGTAAATTGAAATTTGCTATCGTAAATGTTAGCAACACCTCCGCCTTTGCGGGATGCACGGGGAATATGGTCACTAGTGTAACCAGGAGGTGAGGCCTCATTTAACACAGCAAATTCATCAGGCTTAAGCCATGTTTCAGTCAGGCCAATCACATCAAGATTATGATCAGTGATTAGTTCATTGACTATGACTGCCTTTGAAGTGAGGGATCTAACATTAAGTAACCCTATTTTGAGATGTGAGGTATCACGATCTCTTTCAATAATGGCAGGAATGGAGGAGGTCTTTATCCTAATAAGATTGCTAGGGTGAACACCACCATGTTTAGTTTTGCCCAACCTAGGTCGAGGCACAGACACAGTCTCAATGGGTATGGCTGAGCTGACTACACTGACTATGCTATTGGCAGACTCCACTAAGCTGGCAGGTTGGCTAACAGCCTGCTGCCCGGCCTGCACCCTATTTCACTGTGGGGCTAGAGGAGTTAGAGCCCTATCTATGTTGGTAGATAAGAGGAGAGCACCCCTCCAGCTAGGATGGAGTCCGTCACTCCTCAGCAGGTCAGGCTTGATCCTGTTTGTGGGTGAGTCCCAGAAAGAGGGCCAATTATCCACAAATGTTATCTTTTGGGAGGGGCAGAAAACAGTTTTCAACCAGCGATTGAGTGCTGAGACTCTGCTGTAGAGCTCGTCACTTCCCCTAACTGGGAGGGGCCAGAGACAATTACTCGATGCCGACACATCTTTCTAGCTGATTTACACGCTGAAGCTATGTTGCACTTGGTGACCTCTGACTGTTTCATCCTAACATCGTTGGTGCCGACGTGGATAACAATATCTCTATACTCTCTACACTCGCCAGTTTTAGCTTTAGCCAGCACCATCTTTAGATTAGCCTTAACGTCGGTAGCCCTGCCCCCTGGTAAACAGTGTATGATCGCTGGGTGATTCGTTTTAAGTCTAATACTGCGGGTAATGGAGTCGCCAATGACTAGGGTTTTCAATTTGTCAGAGCTAATGGTGGGAGCCTTCGAGTCTCAGACCCCGTAACGGGAGGAGTAGAGACTAGAGAAGACTCAGACTCAGACTCCGACTCGCTACATAATGGGGAAAACCGGTTGAAGGTTTCTGTCGGCTGAATGAGCGACACCGGTTGAGCATTCCAACAGTATTTCCCTCCAGAAGCCATGAGAAAGTTGTCCGGCTGCGGGGACTGTGCGGGGGATTTATACTAACGTTACTGTCTGTACTTGCTGGTGGCACAGACGCTGTTTCTTCCTTTCCTACACTGATATTACTCTTGCCTAACGATTGCGTCTGAAGCTGGGCTTGTAGCACAGCTATTCTCGCCGTAAGGCGAGAATTCTCCTGTATATTATGAGTACAGCGACTGCAATTAGAAGACATCATGTTAATGTTACTACTTAGCTTCGGCTGTTGAAGATGTTGATGAACCATGTCCAGATGAAGCGTCCGGAGTGAAAAAGTTGAATAAGGGAAAAAAGTTGCGATGGAAAAAAGGAAAATAACGTAAAGTTGGCAGCTAAAACGCACAGGAAAATGACTCTTCTGTCTCGGGATAAACGTCCGGGGTGAAAAAGTTTAACGAAAAAAGATGAGTGAGGACAAAACTAAAAAGTTGGTAAATTTGTTGAACACAGAGATTAATTAAACGTTTATTAAAAGTAAAACGTGAATAGTTTGGCAGGTAGCCAAGTAGCAACAAACAGCAGAGCAGCACGGAGACAATGCGGAAGCGAGACGGAAGTCACGTGCTGTCCTGGTTCCTGGTAACTCTGACCCAGCGGTCAGAGTTACCAGGAACCAGAGACTGGAGGGTGTAGAACCCAGCGGTCAGAGTTACCAGGAACCAGAGACTGGAGGGTGTAGAACCCAGGGGTCAGAGTTACCAGGAACCAGAGACTGGAGGGTGTAGAACCCAGGGGTCAGAGTTACCAGGAACCAGAGACTGGAGGATGTAGATCCCAGGGGTCAGAGTTACCAGGAACCAGAGACTGGAGGGTGTAGAACCCAGGGGTCAGAGTTACCAGGTCAGACTGGGTTTTTATGCCTGTCAGTTTGTCACCGATATCCCCGTGGCGTCTGTCACTCGCCACACACACATGCACACACAGATGCACACACACACACACACACACACACCTCAAGATGACTTGGCCATTTTCCTTTCCATTTCACCCTTTTCTCTTTTTATGATTCCCTGATGTAATGTGGTCTCTAACTAATTCCAGTCATTGCATATGAATTATTTCATATTTGCTCCTCTAACCTGGTCTCTAAAACCTCTCTCCACCAGGGCTAGTACACAGTGCTGATTGTGTGTAAACAGGTTGGGTGTATTCAGAGTGCTCTGTTACACACTTTGAAGCAGCATTTCCCATCAATTGAGTTTTATTTTATTTTCCCCAGTGTGCTTAAGACTGCAGTCAAACAAAAGCAGAGTTGTGGAAGTATTATGGGTTTACATGATGTTGTGTGGAGGAAGTATTATGGGTTTACATGATGTTGTGTGGAGGAAGTATTATGGGTTTACATGATGTTGTGTGGAGGAAGTATTATGGGTTTACATGATGTTGTGTGGAGGAAGTATTATGGGTTTACATGATGTTGTGTGGAGGAAGTATTATGGATTTACATGATGTTGTGTGGAGGAAGTATTATGGATTTACATGATGTTGTGTGGAGGAAGTATTATGGGTTTACATGATGTTGTGTGGAGGAAGTATTATGGGTTTACATGATGTTGTGTGGAGGAAGTATTATGGATTTACATGATGTTGTGTGGAGGAAGTATTATGGGTTTACATGATGTTGTGTGGAGGAAGTATTATGGATTTACATGATGTTGTGTGGAGGAAGTATTATGGGTTTACATGATGTTGTGTGGAGGAAGTATTATGGGTTTACATGATGTTGTGTGGAGGAAGTATTATGGATTTACATGATGTTGTGTGGAGGAAGTATTATGGGTTTACATGATGTTGTGTGGAGGAAGTATTATGGGTTTACATGATGTTGTGTGGAGGAAGTATTATGGGTTTACATGATGTTGTGTGGAGGAAGTATTATGGATTTACATGACGTTGTGTGGAGGAAGTATTATGGGTTTTCATGATGTTGTGTGGAGGAAGTATTATGGGTTCACATGATGTTGTGTGGAGGAAGTATTATGGGTTTTCATGATGTTGTGTGGAGGAAGTATTATGGGTTTACATGATGTTGTGTGGAGGAAGTATTATGGATTTACATGATGTTGTGTGGAGGAAGTATTATGGGTTTACATGATGTTGTGTGGAGGAAGTATTATGGATTTACATGATGTTGTGTGGAGGAAGTATTATGGGTTTACATGATATTGTGTGGAGGAAGTATTATGGATTTACATGATGTTGTGTGGAGGAATTTTTATGGATTTACATGATGTTGTGTGGAGGAAGTATTATGGGTTTACATGATGTTGTGTGGAGGAAGTATTATGGGTTTACATGATGTTGTGTGGAGGAAGTATTATGGGTTTACATGATGTTGTGTGGAGGAAGTATTATGGATTTACATGATGTTGTGTGGAGGAAGTATTATGGGTTTTCATGATGTTGTGTGGAGGAAGTATTATGGGTTCACATGATGTTGTGTGGAGGAAGTATTATGGGTTTACATGATGTTTTGTGGAGGAAGTATTATGGATTTACATGATGTTGTGTGGAGGAAGTATTATGGGTTTACATGATGTTGTGTGGAGGAAGTATTATGATTTACATGATGTTGTGTGGAGGAAGTATTATGGGTTTACATGATATTGTGTGGAGGAAGTATTATGGATTTACATGATGTTGTGTGGAGGAAGTATTATGGGTTTACATGATGTTGTGTGGAAGAAGAATTATGGATTTACATTATGTTGTGTGGAGGAAGTATTATGGATTTACATGATGTTGTGTGGAGGAAGTATTATGATTTACATAATGTTGTGTGGAGGAAGTATTATGGATTTACATGATGTTGTGTGGAGGAAGTATTATGGATTTACATGATGTTGTGTGGAGGAAGTATTATGGGTTTACATGATGTTGTGTGGAGGAAGTATTATGGATTTACATGATGTTGTGTGGAGGAAGTATTATGGGTTTACATAATGTTGTGTGGAGGAAGAATTATGGATTTACATGATGTTGTGTGGAGGAAGTATTATGGATTTACATGATGTTGTGTGGAGGAAGTATTATGGGTTTACATGATGTTGTGTGGAGGAAGTATTATGGGTTTACATGATGTTGTGTGGAGGAAGTATTATGGATTTACATGATGTTGTGTGGAGGAAGTATTATGGGTTTTCATGATGTTGTGTGGAGGAAGTATTATGGGTTCACATGATGTTGTGTGGAGGAAGTATTATGGATTTACATGATGTTGTGTGGAGGAAGTATTATGGGTTTACATGATGTTGTGTGGAGGAAGTATTATGGGTTTACATGATGTTGTGTGGAGGAAGTATTATGGATTTACATGATGTTGTGTGGAGGAAGTATTATGGGTTTACATGATGTTGTGTGGAGGAATTATTATGGGTTTACATGATGTTGTGTGGAGGAAGTATTATGGATTTACATTATGTTGTGTGGAGGAAGTATTATGGATTTACATGATGTTGTGTGGAGGAAGTATTATGGGTTTACATAATGTTGTGTGGAGGAAGTATTATGGATTTACATGATGTTGTGTGGAGGAAGTATTATGGATTTACATGATGTTGTGTGGAGGAAGTATTATGGGTTTACATGATGTTGTGTGGAGGAAGTATTATGGATTTACATGATGTTGTGTGGAGGAAGTATTATGGGTTTACATGATGTTGTGTGGAGGAAGTATTATGGGTTTACATGATGTTGTGTGGAGGAAGTATTATGGATTTACATGATGTTGTGTGGAGGAAGTATTATGGGTTTACATGATGTTGTGTGGAGGAAGTATTATGGGTTTACATGATGTTGTGTGGAGGAAGAATTATGGGTTTACATTATGTTGTGTGAAGGAAGTATTATGGATTTACATGATGTTGTGTGGAGGAAGTATTATGGGTTTTCATGATGTTGTGTGGAGGAAGTATTATGGGTTCACATGATGTTGTGTGGAGGAAGTATTATGGGTTTTCATGATGTTGTGTGGAGGAAGTATTATGGGTTTACATGATGTTGTGTGGAGGAAGTATTATGGATTTACATGATGTTGTGTGGAGGAAGTATTATGGGTTTACATGATGTTGTGTGGAGGAAGTATTATGATTTACATGATGTTGTGTGGAGGAAGTATTATGGGTTTACATGATATTGTGTGGAGGAAGTATTATGGATTTACATGATGTTGTGTGGAGGAAGTATTATGGATTTACATGATGTTGTGTGGAGGAAGTATTATGGGTTTACATGATGTTGTGTGGAGGAAGTATTATGGGTTTACATGATGTTGTGTGGAGGAAGTATTATGGGTTTACATGATGTTGTGTGGAGGAAGTATTATGGATTTACATGATGTTGTGTGGAGGAAGTATTATGGGTTTTCATGATGTTGTGTGGAGGAAGTATTATGGGTTCACATGATGTTGTGTGGAGGAAGTATTATTGGTTTTCATGATGTTGTTTGGAGGAAGTATTATGGGTTTACATGATGTTGTGTGGAGGAAGTATTATGGATTTACATGATGTTGTGTGGAGGAAGTATTATGGGTTTACATGATGTTGTGTGGAGGAAGTATTATGGATTTACATGATGTTGTGTGGAGGAAGTATTATGGGTTTACATGATGTTGTGTGGAGGAAGTATTATGATTTACATGATGTTGTGTGGTGGAAGTATTATGGGTTTACATGATATTGTGTGGAGGAAGTATTATGGATTTACATGATGTTGTGTGGAGGAAGTATTATGGATTTACATGATGTTGTGTGGAGGAAGTATTATGGGTTTACATGATGTTGTGTGGAGGAAGTATTATGGGTTTACATGATGTTGTGTGGAGGAAGTATTATGGGTTTACATGATGTTGTGTGGAGGAAGTATTATGGATTTACATGATGTTGTGTGGAGGAAGTATTATGGGTTTTCATGATGTTGTGTGGAGGAAGTATTATGGGTTCACATGATGTTGTGTGGAGGAAGTATTATTGGTTTTCATGATGTTGTGTGGAGGAAGTATTATGGGTTTACATGATGTTGTGTGGAGGAAGTATTATGGATTTACATGATGTTGTGTGGAGGAAGTATTATGGGTTTACATGATGTTGTGTGGAGGAAGTATTATGATTTACATGATGTTGTGTGGAGGAAGTATTATGGGTTTACATGATATTGTGTGGAGGAAGTATTACGGATTTACATGATGTTGTGTGGAGGAAGTATTATGGGTTTACATGATGTTGTGTGGAGGAAGTATTATGGATTTACATGATGTTGTGTGGAGGAAGTATTATGGATTTACATGATGTTGTGTGGAGGACGTATTATGGGTTTACATAATGTTGCGTGGAGGAAGTATTATGGATTTACATGATGTTGTGTGGAGGAAGTATTATGGGTTTTCATGATGTTGTGTGGAGGAAGTATTATGGGTTCACATGATGTTGTGTGGAGGAAGTATTATGGGTTTTCATGATGTTGTGTGGAGGAAGTATTATGGGTTTACATGATGTTGTGTGGAGGAAGTATTATGGATTTACATGATGTTGTGTGGAGGAAGTATTATGGGTTTACATGATGTTGTGTGGAGGAAGTATTATGATTTACATGATGTTGTGTGGAGGAAGTATAATGGGTTTACATGATATTGTGTGGAGGAAGTATTATGGATTTACATGATGTTGTGTGGAGGAAGTATTATGGATTGACATGATGTTGTGTGGAGGAAGTATTATGGGTTTACATGATGTTGTGTGGAGGAAGTATTATGGGTTTACATGATGTTGTGTGGAGGAAGTATTATGGGTTTACATGATGTTGTGTGGAGGAAGTATTATGGATTTACATGATGTTGTGTGGAGGAAGTATTATGGGTTTTCATGATGTTGTGTGGAGGAAGTATTATGGGTTTACATAATGTTGCGTGGAGGAAGTATTATGGATTTACATGATGTTGTGTGGAGGAAGTATTATGGGTTTTCATGATGTTGTGTGGAGGAAGTATTATGGGTTCACATGATGTTGTGTGGAGGAAGTATTATGGGTTTTCATGATGTTGTGTGGAGGAAGTATTATGGGTTTACATGATGTTGTGTGGAGGAAGTATTATGGATTTACATGATGTTGTGTGGAGGAAGTATTATGGGTTTACATGATGTTGTGTGGAGGAAGTATTATGGGTTTTCATGATGTTGTGTGGAGGAAGTATTATGGGTTCACATGATGTTGTGTGGAGGAAGTATTATGGGTTTTCATGATGTTGTGTGGAGGAAGTATTATGGGTTTACATGATGTTGTGTGGAGGAAGTATTATGGATTTACATGATGTTGTGTGGAGGAAGTATTATGGGTTTACATGATGTTGTGTGGAGGAAGTATTATGATTTACATGATGTTGTGTGGAGGAAGTATAATGGGTTTACATGATATTGTGTGGAGGAAGTATTATGGATTTACATGATGTTGTGTGGAGGAAGTATTATGGGTTTACATGATGTTGTGTGGAGGAAGTATTATGGGTTTACATGATGTTGTGTGGAGGAAGTATTATGGGTTTACATGATGTTGTGTGGAGGAAGTATTATGGATTTATATGATGTTGTGTGGAGGAAGTATTATGGGTTTTCATGATGATGTGTGGAGGAAGTATTATGGGTTTACATGATGTTGTGTGGAGGAAGTATTAAGGGTTTTCATGATGTTGTGTGGAGGAAGTATTATGGGTTCATATGATGTTGTGTGGAGGAAGTATTATGGGTTTACATGATGTTGTGTGGAGGAAGTAGTATGGGTTTACATGATGTTGTGTGGAGAGCAAATATACAATTACCTAAAGGGGATATCATGAGCAACGAACGAATGGTATTTCCATACAACAGCGCACACACACACACACACAGAGAGAGAGAGACACAGACACACTCACATACACACAGAGAGAGAGACACAGACACACTCACACACACAGAGGATGGTATTTCAATCCCCTGTCACGACTTCCTCCGAGGCTGCCTCCCCTCCTTGTTCGGGCAGGCTTCAGCGTTCGTCGTCACCGGCTTACTAGCCACTGCCGCTCCATATATCATCATTCCATTTGTCTTGTCTTGTCAATTACACACACATGGTTCTTATCCCCTCATTAGTCCGTGTATAAGTGTTCCCTTTGTAGAATAATAGTGAAGACATCAAAAATATGAAATAACACATATGGAATCATGTAGTAACCACAAAAGTGTTAATCAAATCAAAACATATTTTATATTTGAGATTCTTCAAAGTAGCCACCCTTTGCCTTGATGACAGCTTTGCACACTCTTGGCATTCTCTCAACCAGCTTCATGAGGTAGTCACCTAGAATGCATTACAATTAACAGGTGTGCCTTGTTAAAAGTTAATTTGTGGAATTTATTTCCTTAATGCTTTTGAGCCGATCAGTTGTGTTGTGACAGGGTGGGGGTGGTGTACAGAAGATAGCCCTATTTAGTAAAAGACCAAGTCAATATTATGGCAAGCACAGCTCAAATAAACAAAGAGAAATGACAGTCCATTATTACTTTAAAACATGAAGGTCAGTCAATCTGGAAAATTTCAAGAAGTTTCAATTGGTCATAGCGCTTTCAGTCGCAAAAACCATCAAGCGCTATGACCAATTGAGATGGTTTGGGATGTGTGGGACTGCAGAGTGAAGGAAAAGCAGCCAACAAGTGCTCAGAATATGTGGGAACTCCTTCAAGATTGTTGGAAAAGCATTCCAGGTGAAGCTGGTTGAGAGAATGCCAAGAGTGTGCTAAGCTGTCATCAAAGCAAAGGGTGGTTATTTGAAGAATCTCAAATATCAAATATATTTTGATTGGTTTAACACTTTTTTGGTTACTACATGATTCCATATGTGTTATATCATCGTTTTGATCTCTTCACTATTATTCTACAATGCAAAAAATAGTAAAAATAAAGAAAAACCCTTGAATTAGTAGGTGTGTCCAAACTTTTGACTGGTACTGTGTATACACACATGCCTTAGGTGTGCAATCATCCCAATAAGTGTAGAATATGAGCCAACACAGGAAAGGGTCCTTTAGAGATCTCTCCATGTGGTCAGCCTGATGTCATCCAAGTGTGGGAGTCTAGCTGCTATATGAGCGGTAGCTGCTGCCCATTGGCACCCACAGAAGTCCATGCCGGCTGCAAGTATTGAATTTAACTGTAGAGTTGATGTCTTTGAGGGCCACAACTCAAAGTCCTTAATAGGGCCTCTATTGACTCCGGGGTTGTAGTTTTCTTACTCCTGCCGATAGATATAGGCCTCACTCCAATACCCCAGACACTCAGATCAATGTGGGTCGTAAGTAGCGATCCCCACCCTGCCTCTAAACTGACACAGGGGCACTTGGTCACAAGCGGTCCCATCTTGTTAACATAGATTTCCTTATCAGTGGCTCTATGGACCAATGGACAAAGGGGCTGCCTGACCAGCTATTTAAGACCACGACGCCAATCAGGGATATCCACACTGGATGGGCCAGGCCCCCAATCAGGGTCTTCCACACTGGATGGGCTAGGCCCCCAATCAGAGTCTTCCACACTGGATGGGCCAGGCCCCCAATCAGGGTCTTCCACACTGGATGGGCTAGGCCCCCAATCAGGGATCTCCACACTGGATGGGCTAGGCCCCCAATCAGGGATCTCCACACTACATGGGCCAGGCCCCCAATCAGGGATCTCAACACTGGATTGGCCAGGCCCCCAATCAGGGATCTCCACACTGGATGGGCCAGGCCCCCAATCAGGGTCTTCCACACTGGATGGGCCAGGCCCCCAATCAGGGTCTTCCACACTGGATGGGCTAGGCCCCCAATCAGGGATCTCCAAACTCGACGGCAGGTCAGAATGCGCTCAAACAGAGGAGTAACAGTGGCTATATTTTTGGCAGTTAGTCGCAGTATTAGCTGTAGCTTCTGTATGTATCAACTACAGTAGCTATGGAAGTGGACTTCTGTCTTTGTTTTGACTGTATCAACTACAGTAGCTATGGAAGTGGACTTCTGTCTTTGTTTTGACTGTATCAACTACAGTAGCTATGGAAGTGGACTTATTTGATTCTCTGTGAGATACACTTTCCAGTTGTCCACCCATTGCCAACAACATTCAGTCTGACTGTAAAACCTGTAGCCCTGTGTAGTGTTCTTTCTGCTTGTCTGCATGCCCCACCACTCATTTTCCTATGAAGGCTTCAGAGCATCAGTAGCCAATGCAACTCTCTGTACCATCCTACCTTAACTTCACCAGAAATGTTATTTCACCCTGAACACACCAGCCCTACCTGTACCTCACCAGAAATGCTACTTCTCCCTGAACACCCCAGCCCTACCTTAACTTCACCAGAAATGCTACTTCTCCCTGAACAAACCTCCCCTACATTAACCTCACCAGAAATGCAACTTCTCCCTGAACACCCCAGCCCTACCTTAACCTCACCAGAGATGCTACTTCTCCCTGAACACACCAACCCTACCTTAACCTCACCAGAAATGCTACTTCTCCCTGAACACACCAGCCCTACCTTAATTTCACCAGAAATGTTACTTCTCCCTGAACACACCAGCCCTACCTTAATTTCACCAGAAATGTTACTTCTCCCTGACCACACCAACCCTACCTTAACCTCACCAGAAATGTTACTTCTCCCTGAACACCCCAGCCCTACCTTAACTTCACCAGAAATGCTACTTCTCCCTGAACACCCCAGCCCTACCTTAACCTCACCAGAAATGCTACTTCTCCCTGAACACACCAACCCTACCTTAACCTCACCAGAAATGCTACTTCTCCTGAACACACCAGCCCTACCTTAACGTCACCAGAAATGCTACTTAGTTAGTGGCCTGGGGTGAATGATTCCCAATAGTTACCCTCTCTCCTTACCAACCCTTCATGAAGCGCCCTCTCACCACTACACCCACCCACCCAGCTATATCCTGGCAATACACACACACACACACACACACACTTTGGGTCGAGCAGCAAATTCCTGAGGGTTATCGGGTTTCCCGTAGCCATGGTGACAGAGCGGGGAGGCAGTACCATTAATCATTTAGAGCGCTGCTCAGAGTGGAGGTCAGCCTGATTGCGCCGGATAGGGTATCATCCCAGCGCCCCACCAGGGACCTCCTTGATTTGAATTAAAAAAGATTAAGCTGCCCAACCCCTCCTCCTCCACCGATGCTCAGGCATCATCAGCCGCCCCAGACCATATCATGTGACCATACTCGACGGAGCCGCTCGGATTAAGAGATTGGAGCTATGCGTTTATTTTTCAGGGACCCGCTGAAACATTAGACTCGCGCAGGTGTCTCCGGAAGAGAGGGAGAGAGAGAGGCTGAAAAAAGAGGATAGGAGATTATGCATCATCTTCTGCATTTCCTCCTTTCTCCTTTCTCCTTTCTTTCTCTCTTTCTTTCCTCTCTCCTGTTCATCAGTAACTTGTTGCTGTGCTTTGTGAAACTGGAAACAGCAACTCAGTTTTATCCGTCCTCTGACATTTCCCACTCTTTCAAGCCAATAAAACTATGCATTTGTTATAAAACCTTTATAACTTAATAGGAATACGGTCTTTTACGAGCATGTAGACCAACTAGGTCTGCACGAGGGGAATACCTGAAGACACAGCAGAGACATAGATGGACAGTCGCGTGGGCAAACTGTCTGACAGCAGCTGGCTAGCGGGCTGGGCCAGGGGTGGGATAGTCTAGGGGGGTGGGATAGTGGGGGGATGGGATAGTCTGGGGGGTGGGATAGTGGGGGTGGATAGTCTGGGGGGTGGGATAGTCTGGGAGGTGGGATAGTCTGGGGGGTGGGATAGTGGGGGGTGGATAGTCTGGGGGGTGGGATAGTCTGGGAGGTGGGATAGTGGGGGGTGGGATAGTATGGGGGTGGGTGTGGGATCGTCTGGGGGTGGGATAGTCTAGGGGGTGGGATAGTGGGGGATGGGATAGTCTGGGGGGTGGGATAGTGGGGGGTGGGATATTCTGGGGGGTGGGGGTGAGATAGTCTGGGGGGATGGGATAGTCTGGGGGGTGGGTATGGGATAGTCTGGGGAATGGGATATTCTGGGGGGGGTAGTCTGGGGGGTGATGGTGGGATAGTCTGGGGGAATGGGATATTCTGGGGGGGGTGGGATAGTCTGGGGAGATGGAATAGTCTGGGGGGTGGGGTCATCCAGACTAGGTGTGTGTGGGGGGGGTTGGAAGAAACTGTAGCTTCCCTGAATAGTGAAATGAGCAAAAGCTTTAGCCATTGAGAAGAGAAATCCCTCCACCAACCCCCCACCCCTAATGACGGCCGTAAAGGCCCCGAGATTTACTGTGCCTCGGAAACCGAGATGCAGAGGACCACAGATCATGATTACTATGAAATAGATGTAGGCCGACCACTTCACAGATCACCATTACTATGAAATAGAGGTAGGCCGACCACTTCACAGATCACCATTACTATAAAATAGAGGTAGGCCGACCACTTCACAGATCACCCTTACTATTAACATTTACATTTTTAGGCCGACCACTTCACAGATCACCATTGCTATGAAATAGGGGTATGCCGACCACTTCACAGATCACCATTGCAATGAAATAGAGGTAGGCCGACCACTTCACAGATCACTATTGCTATGAAATAGAGGTATGCCGACCACTTCACAGATCACCATTACTATGATATAGAGGTAGGCTGACCAATTCACAGATCACCATTACTATGATATAGAGGTAGGCCGACCACTTCACAGACCACAATTAGTATGATATAGAGGTAGGCCGACCACTTCACAGATCGTCAATGCTATCAAAAAGAGGTAGGCCGACCACTTCACCGGCTCCCAAAGGTGCCTACAAAATGTACGATCTCCTCCAGTACTTCAAAAGATCTCCATAACTTGGGTCCAGACCCATTTATAGTTCCATGGAAGGTAGAGGGAAAAACCACCAGAGTGAAAGATAAACACCTCCTTTGTCTCAGACAATTACAATTCTGATGGCGGCGGCCCCTGCCAAAGCATTAACGCAGCGAGCTGTGGATTCCTTTGCTCTAAGCGCTGTCTCTCGGTAATAATGATTAAACTAACACTGATGGGTATTGCATCTAGGCTTTGTTGTCTCTGGGGTTTCAGTGTGTTTTTGTTCCCCCCACCCCCATGTCCCAGAGCTCTGTAGTGAACCAACCACAGAGCAGGATGTCTGTGAAATAAGCGCTCCACTGAGATTATATCAACTTTCCTTGTTCAAATTAATGATCTCGACACCTTGCTCCACTATTCCTGGCCACAGCGTTCCTCACTAACCAATGGCCAGTGGGGTAGGCCATACAGGCCATAGCTGGACTTGCCCTACACCATAGACTGTCAGATGCAGTAGTATATTGTGTGTGTGTGTGTGTGTGTGTGTGTGTGGGTGTTTGTGCATGTGTTCACGTTTGTGTTCCCACAAATTGTATTTGTCACATGCGCCGAATACACCAACAATGCAGTTCAAGAAATATAGTTAAGAAAATAGTTACAAAGTAAACTAAAGTTTAAAATAAAATAAAAAGTAGCACAATAAAATAACAATAACGAGGCTATATACAGGGGGTACCGTAACCAAGTCAATGTGCGGGGGTACAGGTTAGTCGAGGTAATTTGCACATGTAGGTAGGGGTAAAGTGAAGTAAAGTCTTTGACAATTTTTTGGGCCTTCCCATGACACCGCCTGGTATAGACGTCCTGGATGGCAGGAAGATTGGCCCCAGTGATGTACTGGGTCGTACACACTACCCTATGTACCGCCTTTCAATAATATGCTGAGCAGTTGCAATACCAGGCGGTGATGCAACCGGTCAGGATGCTTTGAGGGTGCAGCTGTAGAACTGTTTGAAGATCTGGGGACCATGCCAAATCATTTCAGTCTCCTGAGGGGGAAAAGGTGTTGTCGTGCCCTCTTCATGACTGTCTTTGTGTGTTTGGACCATGATAGTCCATTGGTGATGTGGACACAAACTCTCGACCCGCTCCAATACAGCCCAGACGATGTTAATGGGGGCCTGTTCGGCCCGCCTTTTGCTGTTGTCCACGATCATCTCCTTTGTCTTGCTCACACTGAGGGAGAGGTTGTTGTCCTGGCACCACGCTGCCAGGTCTCTGACCTCCTCCCTATAGGCTGTCTCATCGTTGTCTGTGATCAGGCCTACCACTGTTGTGTCGTCAGAAAACGTAATGATGGTGCTGGAGTCGAGTTTGCCACGCAGTCATAGGTGAACAGGGAGTACAGGAGGGGACTAAGCACGCACCCCTGAGGGTCCCCCGTGTTGAGGATCAGCGTGGCAGATGTGTTGTTGCCTACCCTTACCACCTGGGGGCAGCCCGTCAGGAAGTCCAGGATCCAGTTGCAGAGGGAGGTGTTTAGTCCCAGGGTCCTTAGCTTAGTGATGAGCTTTGTGGGCACTATGGTGTTGAACACTGACCTGTAGTCAATGAACAGCATTCTCACATAGGTGTTCCTTTTGTCAAGGTGGGAAAGGGCAGTGTGGAGTGTGATTGAGATTGTGTCATCTGTGGATCTGTTCGGGCGGTATGCGAATTGGATTGGGTCAAGGGTTTCCGGGATGATGGTGTTGATGTGAGCCATGACCAGCCTTTCGAAGCACTTTATGGCTACCGACGTGAATAATACAGGGCGGTAATCATTTAGGCAGGTTACCATCGCTTCCTTGGGCACAGGGACTATGGTGGTCTGCTTGAAACATGTAGGTATTACAGACTCTGTCAGGGATAGGTTGAAAATGTCAGTGAAGACACTTGCCAGTTGGTCCGCACATGCTTTGAGAACACGTCCTGGTAATCAGTCTGGCCCCGCTGCTTTGTGAATGTTGACCTATTTAAAGGTCTTGCTCACATCGGCTACGGAGAACGTGATCACACAGTTGTCTGGAACAGCTGGTGCTCTCATGCATGCTTCAGTGTTGCTTGCCTCGAAGCGAGCATAAAAGGCATTTAGATCATCTGGACAGCTCGCGGCTGGGTTTCCCTTTGTAGTCCATAATAGTTTGCAAGCCCTGCCACATCCAACGAGCGTCAGAGCCGGTGTAGTAGGATTCAATCTTAGTCCTGTATTGACGCTTTGCCTGTTTGATGGTTAGTCTGAGGGCGTAGCGAGATTTCTTATGTGTCCAGATTACTGTCCCACTCCTTGAAAGCGGCAGCTCTAGCCTTTAGCTCGGTGCGGATGTTGCCTGTAATCCATGGTTTCTGGTTGGGATATGGACGTACGGTCACCATGGGGACCACGTCGTCGATGCACTTATTGATGAAGCCGGTGACTGATGTGGTATACTCCTCAATGCTGTTGAATAAATCCTGGAACATATTTCAGTCTGTGCTAGCAAAACAGTCCTGTAGCGTAGCATCCGGGTCATCTGACCACTTCCGTATTGAGCGAGTCACTGGTACTTCCTGCCTTAGTTTTTGCTTGTAAGCAGGAATCAGGAGGATAGAATTATGGTCAGATTTGCCAAATGGATGGCGATGGAGAGCTTTGTATGCGTCTCTGTGTGTGGCGTAATGGTGGTCTAGAGTTTTTTTTCCTCTGGTTGCACATATCCCCGACAGCAGGGCAGGGATATCACTCAAATTGAGGGGGGATCACTGAAGACCATCTAACTGATAAGATATCCCCGACAGACAGCAGGGCAGGGAAGTTCACTCACTGTGAGGGGGAATCACTAAAGACCATCTTACTGGTAAGATATCCCCGACAGCAGGGCAGGAAGATCACTCACTGTGATGGGGAGTCACTAAAGACCATCTAACTGATAAGATATCCCCAACAGCAGGGCAGTGAAGTTCACTCACTGTGAGGGGGAATCACTAAAGACCATCTTACTGATAATATATACCCGACAGAAAGCAGGGCAGGGATCTCACTCACTCACTGTGAGGGGGTATCACTAAAGACCATCTAACTGATAAGATACCCCCGATAGCAGGGCAGGGAGTTCACTCACTGTAAGGGGAGAGTCACTAAAGACCATCTAACTTATAAGATATCTGCAACAGCAGGGCAGGGAGATCACTCACTGTGAGGGGGATGTTACTAAAGACCATCTAACTGATAAGATATCCCCGACAGCAGGGCAGGGAGATCACTCACTGTGAGGGGGAATCACTAAAGACCATCTTACTGGTAAGATATCCCGACAGACAGCATGGCAGGGAGATCCCTCACTGTGAGTGGGGGATCACTAAAGACCATCTAACTGATAAGATATCCCCGACAGACAGCAGGGCAGGGCAGGGCAGAAGAGACAGACAACAAACACTCCAACAGTGAACAAGAGAAGTAGAGATGGTTGAATATACAGTCAGGTGTGGACGCATCAGATCTAGACAGGTACAGTTCTACTGGATTGAGACCAGCTCCTAAATGTTTTTAACACCTGTACCCAGCTAACAATTTGGTGAAATGTATTGACACCAAGTACATAAAACCATTGCTTTCAGCCAGGGCCCTGTCTTAATCTGCAACTTGCCAACTAGGAAATAATGATGCTATTACAACCATGTACTGGTGAAGGTTAGACTATAAGCCTCAGACAGAGCTTCCAACCAGACCACCACATAGGAATGGCCAGCCCATAGTCTGAGGATGTGATGAGTCATCACTCTCTTAATTATACACACCTGCCACACAACTCTCTCTAACCTCTGTTTTACCTCTGTTCTATCTCGGTTCTTGTGTTCAGGTCTGACCTGCTATAGCCCTGTTCCTACCATGACCCTCAAGCAGGCCAGTAGGGAGCAGACATCCCACATGCATGACCAATTAACCCAAATTAACTCTGTTCATTTGTGTGTGTGTGTGGTACGTGCATGTTTCCTTTTATGTGTGTGTATGTGTGTGCACGTGTGTGTGTGGGTGCATGTGCGTGTGTGTGTGTGTGTGTGTGTGTGTGTGTGTGTGTGTGTGTGTAATCTGTGTACCTGCATGGGGCCTGTGGTCCAAAGCTACATGGTCATTCCCTTTAATTAAGACCGAATCAATGAGGAACAATGAGCCTTCTGTCTGTTAAAGGAGCTGCAGTCAGAACCTGAAGCCAGCCTGGAGTCTGTTCGCTCTATCAGTCCAGCCTTTTACGGCCATATAGCACTGCTGGATAGATTCTGAGCCAATGTCAGTGTTGTTGCACTTGTTCATCTACTGAACTGAGACATGATTCAACATGCTGTCATCTGAGAGTGAGAGAGACAGAGGGAGAGAGAGCGAGAACGAGAGCGAGAGTGTCAAGGGGTGCTGAAGGTGGGTGTGGTGCATGAATCAAGCGCAGGACGCAGAAGCTCAGTCCAAAAGACTTTAGTGCAATATTCACGTAGAAAATAAGCACAATAAGCCCGAAGGCGAAATAACGGCGCACACAGGCGTCAGACAAACGGCGCACTAACATGTGCGAAAAACCTCTCCAAAACACTGGAGGGAAGTACGTAGCTCCAACACGAAACAGAAGAGCAATCACACACAAAGACAAACACACACAACGAGAACTAAATAGGACACTAACGAGGACTAACAAGACACAGGTGTACAACATCAAGACAAAACCAAACGAACATGAAATATAGATCGGTGGCAGCTAGTACTCCGGGGACGACGACCGCCGAAGCCTGCCCGAACCAGGAGGAGGAGCAGCCTCGGCCGAAACCGTGACAGTACCCACCCCTTGACGCGCGGCTCCAGCCGTGCGCCGACCCCGGCCTCGGGGACGACCAGGAGGACGCGGAGCAGGGCGCGCGGGATGGTCCCGGTGGAACTCCGACAGGAGAGATGGGTCTAGGATGTCCCTCCGCGGCACCCAGCACCGCTCCTCCGGGCCGTACCCCTCCCACTCCACGAGATACTGGAGACCCCCCATCCGGCATCTTGAGTCCAAGATGGACCGAACGGTGTACGCCGGAGCCCCCTCGATGTCCAGTGGGGGCGGAGGAGTCTCCCCTATCTCATTGTCCTGGAGTGGACCAGCTACCACCGGCCTGAGAAGAGACACATGGAACGAGGGGTTAATATTCTTATACTCAACAGGTAGATGTAACCTATAACACACCTCGTTCAATCTTCTCAGGACTTTAAAGGGCCCCACAAACCGCCGACCCAGCTTCCGGCAGGGCAGGCGGAGGGGTAGGTTTCTGGTAGAGAGCCAGACTCGATCTACGGGTGCGTACACCGGCCCCTCACTGCGGTGGAGATCGACGCTCGCCTTGTGACGAAGGACGGCCCGCTGCAGGTGGACGTGGGCAGCGTTCCACGTCTCTTCCGAGCGCCTCATTCAATCATCCACCGCAGGGGCCTCGATCTGGCTCTGCTGCCAAGGTGCCAGAACCGGCTGGTAACCTAACACACATTGGAAGGGGGTTAGGTTGGTAGAGGAGTGGCGGAGAGAGTTCTGGGCCATCTCGGCCCAGGGAATGTACCGTGCCCACTCCTCCGGCCGGCCCTGGCAATACGACCTCAGAAACCTACCCACATCCTGGTTGACACGTTCTACCTGCCCGTTACTCTCCGGGTGGTACCCTGAGGTAAGGCTAACCGAGACCCCCAAACGCTCCATGAACGCTCTCCAAACACGGGAGGTAAACTGGGGGCCTCGATCAGACACTATATCCTCGGGTACCCCGTAATGCCGGAAGACGTGGGTAAATAGGGCCTCAGCGGTCTGTAGGGCAGTAGGAAGACCCGACATAGGGAGAAGACGACAGGCCTTAGAGAACCGGTCCACAACGACCAGGATGGTGGTATTCCCCTGAGAGAGGGGAAGGTCTGTCACAAAATCCACCGAGAGGTGGGACCATGGTCGTTGTGGAACGGGCAGGGTGACGTGTGAGCCCAGTAAATGAGTCAATCCCGAATCTCGAGCGGAACGTACTTCCGACCCTCAGGACACTGTGGAGGGCTGGGGTCGGTACGCAACGCTCGCTCGATTTCGGCATCGACCTCCCACACCACCGGTGCCACAAGGCAAGACTCCGGTAGTATGGGAGTGGGCTCAACGGACCTCTCCTCCGTGTCATACCGCCGGGACAGCGCATCTGCCTTACCATTCTGGGACCCAGGGATGTACGTGATTTTAAATACGAACCTGGTGAGAAACATACTCCATCGAGCCTGGCGAGGGTTCAGTCTCCTCGCTGCCCGGATGTACTCCAGGTTCCGATGGTCAGTCAAAATGAGGAAAGGGTGTTGAGCCCCCTCAAGCCAATGCCTCCACACCTTAAGGGCTTGAACTACAGCTAACAGCTCCCTGTCCCCAACGTCATAGTTACGCTCCGCCGGGCTGAGCTTTTTGAGTAAAAAGCACAGGGGCGGAGTTTAGGTGGCGTGCCGGACCGTTGAGAGAGAACGGCCCCTATACCAGCCTCAGATGCGTCTACCTCAACCTGAAAGGGTAATGCGGGATCCGGATGCGCCAGCACCGGAGCCGACGTAAACAGGTCCTTCAGTCTCCTAAAGGCCCTGTCCGCATCAGCTGACCACTGCAGGCGCACCGGACCCCCCTTTCAGAAGGGGACGTGATGGGAGCTGCCACCTGTCCAAAACCCCCGGATAAACCTCCGGTAGTAATTCGCAAAGCCCAAGAACTGCTGCACCTCTTTTACAGTGGTTGGAGTTTGCCAATTACGCACAGCGGACACACGATCCACCTCCATTCTCACCCCTGACGCGGACAACCGATAACCCAAAAAGGAGACAGACTCCTGGAAAAAACAGACATTTCTCTGCCTTGACATATAGGTCGTGCTCCAACAGCCTCCTCAATACACGACGCACCAGGGTTATATGCTCGGCTCGGGTAGACGAGTACACCAGAATGTCATCAATGTACACGACCACCCCTTGTCCCTGCATATCCCGGAAAATGTCATCTACGAAGGATTGGAAGACTGATGGAGCATTCATCAACCCATATGGCATGACGAGATATTCGAAATGACCTGACGTGGTACTAAACGCTGTCTTCCATTCGCCGTCCTCCCTAATGCGCACCAAGTTATACGCGCTCCTGAGATCCAATTTGTGAAAAACCGCGCTCCATGCAATGACTCTGTCATGGTCGCAATCAGAGGGAGTGGATAACTGTATTTCACAGTAATCTGATTGAGACCACGGTAATCAATGCACGGGCGCAACCCTCCATCTTTCTTCTTCACAAAAAAGAAACTTGAGGAGGCGGGAGAAGTGGAGGGCCGAATGTATCCCTGTCTCAAAGATTCGGCTATGTAAGTCTCCATAGCTTTTCTCTCCTCTTGAGACAAAGGATACACGTGGCTCCGTGGGAGCGCTGCTCCTGCCTGGAGATCAATCGCACAATCCCCCTGTCTATGAGGAGGCAACTGCGTCGCCCTAGTTTTACTAAACACGAGAGCTAAATCCCCATATTCAGGCGGAATGTGCAGTGCGGGCACTTGGTTTGGACTTTCCACCGAAGTCGCCCCACGGAAACACCCAGACATCGCCCCTCGCACTGAGCAGACCACCCATCGAGAGCCCTCTGTTGCCACGAAATAGCAGGGTTATGGGTGCTTAACCAGGAATTCCCAGCACTACTGGGTACGCAGGAGAGTCGATCAGATACAGCTGTATAGTCTCTTCATGACCCCCCTGCGCACACATCCTAAGTGGTGCTGTGATCTCCCTAATCAACCCCGACCCCAACGGGCGGCTATCTAAGGCATGAACGGGAAAAAGGTTTGTCAACAGGTAGGAGAGGGATCCCTAAATCTAAACAAAACTTCCGATCAACAAAATTCCCAGCTGCGCCTGAATCTACTAGCGCCTTATGCTGGGAATGAGGTGCAACCTGTGGAAAACACACAGGTATACAAAAGTGCGCAACAGAAAGCTCTGGGTAAGTGGGACGTCTACTCACCTGGGAGGCCCCCCAGTGCGTGGCCTGTTGTCTTCTCCCCCGGAGAACCCTCCCCAGCACCTGGCCGCAGTGTGCCCTCCACGACCGCACTTGGTGCAGGAGACAGGCCCCCCTCGGGCTCCTCCTCCTCCTTTCTCTAGCGCCGGCACCCCCGAGCTCCATAGGGCTCGGCTCGGAGGTGCCGGAGGGCGAATGGACGGACCCCCGCGGGGACGACCACGGGTGGCCAGCAGGGTGTCCAGACGGATGGACATATCGACCAACTGGTCGAAGGTGAGATGGGTATCCCTGCAGGCCAACTCACGTTGAACGTCCTCCCGTAGGCTACATCGAAAATGGTCGATGAGGGCCCGTTCATTCCACCCCTGCGTCCGCCGCTAGAGTCCGGAACTCTAGAGCAAACGCCTGTGCGCTCCTCCTCCCCTGTCTCAGGTGGACTAGACGCTCCCCCGCCGCTTTGCCCTCAGGTGGATGGTCGAACACGGCCTTGAAGCGGCGGGAGAACTCGGCGTAGGAGATGGTGTTGGCGTCCATCTTCCTCCACTCGGCGTTAGCCCACTCCAACGCCTTGCCCGTGAGACAGGAGATGAGGGCGGAAACGCCTCGTGTCCCGAGGGCACCGGGTGTACAGTGGCCAGGTAGAGCTCCACCTGCAGGAGGAACCCCTGACACCCGGCAGCTGTTCCGTCATACGCCCTCGGGAGCGAGAGCCGAATCCCCCTGGGTTCCGGACCTGGGACTGGTGGACCGGCCGATGGGGTTGGCAGGGTAGGTGGAGGTGTGGGTACCCCGCTGGCCTCCCATCGGTGCAGGGTGTTGATGACGTCCTGTAGAGCGGTCCCCAGTTGTCGTATCTGGTCATCTTGGCCGCGAACATGCTCCTCGAGCGACTCAGGCGTAACTGCAGATCCTGCTGATTCCATTTTGGTGTGTGATTCTGTCAAGGGGTGCTGAAGGTGGGTGTGGTGCATGAATCATGTCAGCCCAAGTCCCAGGGGACAGAGAGGGGCCGAGGGAGTTAGTGGCAGAAAGCTACACCCCTTTCACTATTTTTTATGAACGACTATAATGTTTCAGCTCTCTGGCAAAGAGCTTATGAGCAGGTAGAGAAAAAAAATGTTTCATCCACAACTGATAAAACAACAGAAGGCATAAACTTGGGATGCTGTAAAGTAGCATGGGGTGGCTCAGGGAGGATCATGGCAGACTGATTACAGAATGGTTTTATAGAAAAGGAATCTGTCCACAAAAATAATGTTGCACTAGCCTGGTCCATTCACCAGATGAAGCGCTAGCCTGGTCCATTCACCAGATGATGCGCTCGCCTGGTCCATCCACCAGATGATGCGCTCGCCTGGTCCATTCACCAGATTATGCACTAGCCTGCTCCATTCACCAGATTATGCACTAGCCTGGTCCAGTCACTTTTTAATTTTCCTTCCTTTTTTCTTCCTCATAACAAAGGGGATATTGAGGGAGGATTTTTAGAGTTTACTTTTATTACAGGAAGGTTTTGTTTTACCCGTCAATCAGAATGATTGTCGTAATACCTCAGAGCGCTTCCCTTGTGGAGGGTTCGGGAGAAGGTCCTTAGGGCCCTGCTTGTGTGTGTGTGTGTGTGTGTGTGTGTGTGTCTGTGTGTTTGGGTCCCTACACTGTTCTCTGAGCATATTGTATTTGTTTGGAATTTATTCTGTAATCTAGTCATTGTGTAGCTAGACAGATAACCCAAGATTTCAGATTATTTGCTGGTACTATTTAGGAAGAAATGGAAATCAAAAGTGCAAAAGACAAACAGTGGTGGTCTAACGTGGGATGAAACAGTGGTGCTCTCTCTAACGTGGGATGAAACAGTGGTGCTCTCTCTAACGTGGGATGAAACAGTGGTGCTCTCTCTAACGTGGGATGAAACAGTGGTGCTCTCTCTAACGTGGGATGAACTTTGAGAAGCCATGAATTGAGTTGCATTGCCTTTATAAATTGAACTTGACTGGCCAAATTGTTTTTTAAACAGTCTCCACCAGCAGGTCGACCGGGGGTCACGCCCCTCTCCCCAATCGAGAGGGACTGATCTGTCTCACTGTTTTTGCCCAAAACACAAACGGTGAAATGCATACTTCAACAATGTCAGCTTTCCTCCGCACCGCTGTCACTCAGAGCAGGCTGGCCTCACAGCAGGAAAAAGAGGGGAGTAAGAGGATCCCTTGTCATTTCCTGTTCCACCATTCCGTGTCTTTCTGATCTTGTTTGCTGATCTGCCCTGAGCTTCTCCGTTTCCCCGCTCACTGTCTGTCTGTATGTCTGTCTGTCTGTCTGTCTGTCTGTCTGTCTGTCTGTCTGTCTGTCTGTCTGTGTGTCTCTCTCTCTCTCTCTCTCTCTCTGTCTCTCTCTTGCTCTCTCACTCTCTCACAATCTCTCTTCCTGTGCCTCTGTGGAGAGGGCAGGGGCGCTCACACTCTCTGGGCCATGTGCCAGCCTGTCCTAAACACCCATGTTTGACCACAGAGCCAAAAATGAGTGTTTTCTGTTTCGCTTGGATCCCTCTTTCAAAAGGTTTTTCTTGCTCTGTTGAAAGCTTAACCCCCTTTTCCAACTAGAAGTGCTAAACGGCTTCTCCTAACACAGAATATTTCATTTTCAGCTACAAAAAGGAAAGGTGAGACAAAGGTAAATGCCTCGGCTCATTAAATTAGAATTGACTCTGGCTTGAATGTCTTTCCATAAAAGCCTTCGCCGACTGAGTCAACGTCTTTTAATCCCGCACAGGGTTGGTTAAAACCTCTTCATCACGAGGTTCCCCATATCCGGGGTACTAATCCCGCAATCTCAAACAATGGCATAGTACGGTTTTTAAACATGTGTGAATACCTGAATGTTATACACTACTGGAACGAGAAGCGTCTCAACTGTGAATCTAGTTAAACTGTTGTTGCCCAAATAAAATAATATTCCGATTCCAAGCAAATATATAAGCATATAGCAAAACCAGTACTGTATTTTGAAACTGTGCATGCCCCTATATTTGTAGACAGATAACGTATTTTTCTCAACCTATCTACACAAACGATACACCATTCAAAAGCTGCTACCTCACATATTCCAACAGTGATAGCCGTGTTCCTCTATGACCAACACTCAATAAACTATTAATCAAAGAACGTCAATAACAAACTTCCATTTTTTTTATCACAACAACAAATCAAATCAAATCAAATTTGATTGGTCACATGCGCCGAATACAACAGGTGCAGACATTACAGTGAAATGCTTACTTACAGCCCTTAACCAACAGTGCATTTATTTTTAACATATTTTTAACATATTTATTTTAAAAATAAAACAACAACAAAAAAAGTGTTGAGAAAAAAAGAGCAGAAGTAAAATAAAATAACAGTAGGGAGGCTATATATACAGGGGGGTACCGGTGCAGAGTCAATGTGCGGGGGCACCGGCTAGTTGAGATAGTTGAAGTAATATGTACATGTGGGTAGAGTTAAAGTGACTATGCATAAATCATTAACAGAGTAGCAGCAGCGTAAAAAGGATGGGGTGGGGGGGCAGTGCAAATAGTCCGGGTAGCCATGATTAGCTGTTCAGGAGTCTTATGGCTTGGGGGTAGAAGCTGTTGAGAAGTCTTTTGGACCTAGACTTGGCACTGCGGTACCGCTTGCCATGCGGTAGCAGGGAGAACAGTCTATGACTAGGGTGGCTGGAGTCTTTGACAATTTTGAGGGCCTTCCTCTGACACCGCCTGGTATAGAGGTCCTGGATGGCAGGAAGCTTGGCCCCAGTGATGTACTGGGACGTACGCACTACCCTCTGTAGTGCCTTGCGGTCGGAGGCCAAGCAGTTGCCATACCAGGCGGTGATGCAACCAGTCAGGATGCTCTCGATGGTGCAGCAGTATAATTTTTTGAGGATCTGAGGACACATGCCAAATCTTTTCAGTCTCCTGAGGGGGAATAGGCTTTGTCGTGCCCTCTTCACGACTGTCTTGGTGTGTTTGGACCATGATAGTTCGTTGGTGATGTGGACACCAAGGAACTTGAAGCTCTCAACCTGTTCCACTACAGCCCCGTCGATGAGAATGGGGGCGTGCTCAGTCCTCTTTTTTTTCCTGTAGTCCACAATCATCTCCTTTGTCTTGGTCACGTTGAGGGAGAGGTTGTTGTCCTGGCACCACACGGCCAGGTCTCTGACCTCCTCCCTATAGGTTGTCTCATCGTTGTCGGTGATCAGGCCTACCACTGTTGTGTCGTCGGCAAACTTAATGATGGTGTTGGAGTCGTGCCTGGCCATGCAGTCATGGGTGAACAGAGAGTACAGGAGGGGACTGAGCACGCACCCCTGAGGGGCCCCCGTGTTGAGGATCAGTGTGGCAGATGTGTTGTTACCTACCCTTACCACCTGGGGGCGGCCCGTCAGGAAGTCCAGGATCCAGTTGCAGAGGGAGGTGTTTAGTCCCAGGATCCTTAGCTTAGTGATGAGCTTAGAGGGCACTATGGTGTTGAATGCTGAGCTATAGTCAATGAATAGCATTCTCACGTAGGTGTTCCTCTTGTCCAGGTGGGAAAGGGCAGTGTGGAGTGCAATAGAGATTGCATCATCTGTGGATCTGTTGGGGCGGTATGCAAATTGGAGTGGGTCTAGGGTTTCTGGGATAATGCTGTTGATGTGAGCCATGACAAGCCTTTCAAAGCACTTCATGGCTACAGACGTCAGTGCTACGGGTCGGTAGTCATTTAGGCAGGTTATCTTAGTGTCCTTGGGCACGGGGACTATGGTGGTCTGCTTGAAACATGTTGGTATTACAGACTCAGTCAGGGACATGTTGAAAATGTCAGTGAAGACACTTGCCAGTTGGTCAGCACATGCTCGGACTACACGTCCTGGTAATCAGTCTGGCCCTGCGGCCTTGTGAATGTTGACCTGCTTAAAAGTCTTACTCACATCGGCTACGGAGAGCGTGATCACATAGTCATCCGGAACAGCTGGTGCTCTCATGCATGCTTCAGTGTTGCTTGCCTCGAAGCGAGCATAGAAGTGGTTTAGCTCGTCTGGTAGGCTTGTGTCACTGGGCAGCTCGCGGCTGTGCTTCCCTTTGTAGTCTGTAATAGTTTTCAAGCCCTGCCACATCCGACGAGCGTCAGAGCCAGTGTAGTACGATTCAATCTTAGCCCTGTATTGACTCTTTGCCTGTTTGATGGTTCGTCGGAGGGCATAGCGGGATTTCTTATAAGCGTCCGGGTTAGAGTCCCGCTCCTTGAAAGCGGCAGCTCTACCCTTTAGCTCAGTGCAGATGTTTCCTGTAATCCATGGCTTCTGGTTGGGGTATGTACGAATGGTCACTGTGGGGACGACATCATCGATGCACTTATTGATGAAGCCAGTGACTGGTGTGGTGTACTCCTCAATGCTGTCTGAAGAATCCCGGAACATGTTCCAGTCTGTGCTAGCAAAACAGTCCTGTAGCTTAGCATCTGCCTCATCTGACCACTTTTTTATTAACCGAGTCACTGGTGCTTCCTGCTTTAGTTTTTGCTTATAAGCAGGAATCAGGAGGATAGAGTTATGGTCAGATTTGCCAAATGGAGGGCGAGGGAGAGCTTTGTATGCGTCTCTGTGTGTGGAGTAAAGGTGGTCTAGAGTTTTTTTTCCTCTGGTTGCACATTTAACATGCTGGTAGAAATTAGGTAGAACGGATTTAAGTTTCCCTGCAGTAAAGTCCCCGGCCACTAGGAGCGCTGCATCTGGATGAGCGTTTTCCTGTTGATTTATGGCCTTGTACAACTCATTCAGTGCAATCTTAATGCCAGCATTGGTTTGTGGTGGTAAATAGACAGCTATGAAAAATATAGATGAAAACTCTCTTGGTAAATATGTGGTCTACAGCTTATCATAAGATACTCTTCCTCAGGCGAGCAAAACCTCGAGACTTCCTTAGTATTTGATTTTGTGCACCAGCTGTTGTTTACAAATATACACAGACCACCACCCCTTGTCTTACTGGAGTCAGCCGTTCTATCCTGCCGATGTAGCGTATAGCCCGCTAGCTGTATGTTATCATTGTCGTCGTTCAGCCACGACTCGGTGAAACATAGGATATTACAGTTTTTAATGTCCCGTTGGTAGGATAACCGTAATCTTAGGTCATCCAATTTGTTATCCAATGATTGAAGATTGGCTAATAGGATTGATGGAAGAGGCAGTTTACTCGCTCGCCGTCGGATCCTTACAAGGCACCCCGATCTATGTCCACGATATCTCCGTCTCTTCCTCACGCGAATGACGGGGATTTGGGCCTTGTCGGGTGTCTGTATGATATCCTTCGCGGCCGCCTCGTTGAAGAAAAAATCTTCGTCCAATACGAGGTGAGTAATCGCTGTCCTGATATCCAGAAGCTCTTTTTGGTTATAAGAGACGATGGCAGAAACATTATGTACAAAATAAATTACAAATAACGCGGAAAAACACACATAATAGTACAAATGGTTAGAGGGCTGTAAAACGGAAGCCATCTTCTCCGGCGCTGTTCATAATCACTGCGTCTTACCTTTGTTGTTCCTGTTACCAAAAGTAGTGTCTGATCGAATAAAACCACTTGAAAAGATACTCTAGGGTCTCTCTCTCATTCCGAGTCGATTTCAATGAGTTTCCATCGTTTTACATGTCCAACAATGTGTTTGAAGATGAAGTCAGTAGTTTGGTTCAATCACAACAGGCACTGTTTTGTCGCCATCTTCTGGATATATGATGCAATCCCGGTGGTTTGTCATTGTTCTCATTTAATTCTACAGATCCAGAGCTTTCGATAGAGGGGTCACATGTCAAAATCGACCAACCGGTTGTTGAAATACCCGCTATGCCCTCCGACGAACCATCAAACAGGCAAAGAGTCAAACCTTATTGCCTCATATTAGTTGACTTGCTGCATTACGCACGGTTACGCAGAGCGCACCACAACACTAGAATTTCGGAGGTAAAACGCAAAGTTTATTCAAATATGGCAGGCTCTAGTAACAAATATACAGTTACAGAGGCGTTATTAATTGTAACAGATGAAAGTTGGACTCCATGTATCCCCATTGACTCTGAATCAGATGATGAGGACCTGCTTAGTCCGGACGAACCAGACCCCAACGACGAGAACGAAGGTTATCGTGTCCAGGGTCCTACTCAAGCATCAGAAGAGTATGTAATCCCATTGTTATTTATTACTTCTAATACTACTATTACTAATTTATTGTATGAGTACAAAACATACATTCTAAAATATATATTTGAGTAACTCAATGTAAGTTAGCGCTAGCTTAGCTTAGAGGCCCACGCGCAAGTTGACTTACAATAGAACGCTATGTGTATTATTTATTGTCACTGAATTATCACTTAAGTCAACATTCTCATAGTTCTAACTATTTTATTTTATATATCTGACTGTTTTGAGTCAGATTTGTCAATGAATGAATACAAGTGTGTTTTAGTCATGATTTTCTTGTTTGTACAGTGAAGATGATTATAGGGGTGAGCATCTGCCTCCTCAGCCACAGCTTCCCCTTCCTCAGGCAGAGCCTCCTCTTCCTCGGCCTGGCCGCTTGTCTAGACAACGCACTTCTGCTCCCCTCCCTCGGCCACGGTCTTCATTGGACACTGAGTCCCCTGTAAAGAGCCCTCAACCCAAAAGAAAAGGGAAAGCTTTCTCAAAGTCAGCGTGGTGGAGGTAGGCCTGGCACTCCAAGAGTCGGGGAGGAAGAAGAGGAAGAAGAAGATAGGTGGCATAATAGAGAAGAGAATGATGAACGACCCAATCCGGTTTATGCCCACCAGAGTCAGAGGCCCCACAATCCACTGCGTCATGGTCTCCCCTTTAACTCTTTCAACTGTTTTGAAGAAGTTCAGGGAAAAGCTACTCACAGAAATGGTGAGCTTTGCTAAACAGTCTGAACCACAACCTCCACCATGACCACCACCAACATCCTGCATGCCAGAATACTATGGTGATGATGCCAGCAAAGACAGGAAGAACTGTAGGAGATGTCTGGATGTTGGCATCCCCAAAGTGAAAACACCTGTGTACTGCAGGAAGTGCCAAGTCCCTTTGTGCCTTACATCAAAGCGTAACTGTTTCAAGGATTGGCACGGCAGCAAGTTTTAGGGTAAAAAGGGTCTACATTTTGTGTGACAACACACCCAAGGACACCATATAATTGTTTATAATTTTGGGATGTGTGGACTTTTTGTTTTTAAATTTGTTGTTTATAGTTTCTAATAAATCTGCTCAGTTTGGAGTCAAACTTTCCCATTGTATGGTTTATTTTAATGGAAACACGTATAGAGGTCTGGGAGAACATGGGAAACAACATCAAAACAGTTGTATTTTGATGGAATGTACACATATAGTGATATGTTAGTGAAATAAATTAAATGACTTTTGCTGTCTGGTACCTGATAAAAGTCAAATGGCACTGATGGTGCCCAAATCTACCCAAATGTCTCCATTTGGTAATCCGCCTAAACATACTTCAACTAAAACCCCTACAACTTTGGTTTACTTTACTTTATTGGCATCAAACTTCACATAAGTACTCATCAGATATTGGGCTATGGTCCCATAGTGTTTAGGGGCTGCAGCTGCATAAGTCCAATAAAGCATTCCCTATAAAACCTGAAGTTACTTTCAGGCGAAATCAAAACCTCCCAATTTATGCTGTGTTCTAGCTTCATGTACTCTGACACAGTAATACCCACATTAATTATTTCACTTCAAGATACATCTCACATGTTACCTTTCTTTAGCTACCAAGATTATGTTTATAGCCCTTGTCGTTTTGGAGATATACTCTATTCAATTTGGGCATGCATTTTCGAGGCAGGCACTTTAGCCAGGTGCCTAGTGATGAAGAGGTTAAGTTTATTAAATTACTTACAAGATTACATATGAAAAAAGTATTCAAATATGCTGATATGCACAAGATAAGCTCTCAAAGTTGCCTATCTGTTAATCCACAGAGCGAGCATTTTTGCACAGAAATTACCGCTCATAAATAGTTTTCACTCGGTGGAGCCTGTATAACTAAGTGCCATATTTATCACACTAACTAAGGAAATAGAATACAACTATTACAGGAGATTCACTGAAGATGTACACAGTAGGTTTACTAGCTATTATACAATAAATATTTGCTCATTCAAATTCAACTACAAGCACCACAATTAATACACTGCTCAAAAAAATAAAGGGAACACTTAAACAACACAATGTAACTCCAAGTCAATCACACTTCTGTGAAATCAAACTGTCCACTTAGGAAGCAACACTGATTGACAATACATTCCACATGCTGTTGTGCAAATGGGATAGACAACATGTGGAAATTATAGGCAATTAGCAAGACACTCCCAATAAAGGACTGGTTTTGCAGTTGGTGACCACAGACCACTTCTCAGTTCCTATGCTTCCTGGCTGATGTTTTGGTCACTTTTGAATGCTGGCGGTGCTTTCACTCTAGTGGTAGCATGAGACGGAGTCTACAATCCACACAAGTGGCTCAGGTAGTGTAGCTCATCCAGGATGGCACATCAATGCGAGCTGTGGCAAGAAGGTTTGCTGTGTCTGTCAGCGTAGTGTCCAGAGCATAGAGGCACTACCAGGAGACAGGCCAGTACATCAGGAGACGTGGAGGAGGCCGTAGGAGGGCAACAACCCAGCAGCAGGACTGCTACCTCCGCCTTTGTGCAAGGAGGAGCAGGAGGAGCACTGCCAGAGCCCTGCAAAATGACCTCCAGCAGGCCACAAATGTGCATGTGTCTGCTCAAACGGTCAGAAACAGACTCCATGAGGGTGGTATGAGGGCCCGACGTCCACAGGTGGGGGTTGTGCTTACAGCCCAACAATGTGCAGGACGTTTGGCATTTGCCAGAGAACACCAATATTGGCAAATTCGCCACTGGCGCCCTGTGCTCTTCACAGATGAAAGCAGGTTCACACTGAGCACGTGACAGACGTGACAGAGTCTGGAGACGCTGTGGAGAACGTTCTGCTGCCTGCAACATCCTCCAGCATGACCGGTTTGGCGGTGGGTCAGTCATGGTGTGGGGTGGCATTTCTTTGGGGGCCGCACAGCCCTCCATGTGCTCGCCAGAGGTAGCCTGACTGCCATTAGGTACCGAGATGAGATCCTCAGACCCCTTGTGAGACCATATGCTGGTGCGGTTGGCCCTGGGTTCCTCCTAATGCAAGACAATGCTAGACCTCATGTGGCTGGAGTGTGTCAGCAGTTCCTGCAAGAGGAAGGCATTGATGCTATGGACCGCCCGTTCCCCAGACCTGAATCCAATTGAGCACATCTGGGACATCATGTCTCGCTCCATCCACCAACGCCACGTTGCACCACAGACTGTCCAGGAGTTGGCGGATGCTTTAGTCCAGGTCTGGGAGGAGATCCCTCAGGAGACCATCCGCCACCTCATCAGGAGCATGCCCAGGCGTTGTAGGGAGGTCATACAGGCACATGGAGGCCACACACACTACTGAGCCTCATTTTGACTTGTTTTAAGGACATTACATCATAGTTGGATCAGCCTGTAGTGTGGTTTTCCACTTTAATTTTGAGGGTGACTCCAAATCCAGACCTCCATGGGTTGATACATTTGATTTCCATTGATAATTTTTGTGTGATTTTGTTGTCAGCACATTCAACTATGTAAAGAAAAAAGTATTTAATAAGATTATTTCATTCATTCAGATCTAGGATGTGTTATTTTAGTGTTCCCTTGATTTTTTTGAGCAGTGTAGTTTGAACAATAACAATAATCATGCTTGTGATAAACTAATATCTATCACTTTAATAAATATGATTAATAATACAAAAATATGAGTGTGTCGTTTATAAATGTTTGAACACTGGGGTGGTTAGTCATAGTGCTGAACAGACTAACAGACTGCATATTTATCTAAATGTGTTTTTATTTATCAAGTCACTGTATTTAATCCAAGATGGCGTAGCAGTGCGGTCGCGGTTGTATTCATTGTCCTAGTGTAAATATCCCGTTTCTTGTTTTTTTTGTCTATTTTGTATATATTTCTCAATTTTTAATTTTCATTCTTTAACTAAATATACTTTCCTGCAACCCGCCTCACCCAACGTGGAAAGGATTATATTATTTCTTTATAACTTTCATCAAGAACCTTAAGCTGAAACTAGTGTAGCTGCAACTGAATGGCTACTTGCTTTTAGTCACCGTTA
This sequence comes from Coregonus clupeaformis, assembly GCF_020615455.1. Lineage (NCBI taxonomy): Eukaryota > Metazoa > Chordata > Actinopteri > Salmoniformes > Salmonidae > Coregonus > Coregonus clupeaformis. Next base: position 171,341 of record NW_025533511.1, on the reverse strand, counting down.
GCGTCTTCACCATTGTCCGTGGCCTACACTATCCACCAGCCAGCTCTAGCTCTAGCCTGGACAATTCGTCGGCCAGTCTGCACAGCATGCTATCGACCCAGAGCTTATCGGACTTTCTGCCGGAATCACTGGACCCTAGCGCCGGATCATCGCAACCAGCTAGCTAGCTGCAACCTGTTGTTGGCTAATTACCATTGCCCTATAGCAAGCAACAGTTAGCCTTGAGCTAGCCTCAGGCCCATCTCCCGGCTATCTACCTCTCTGTCAACCGGACGGGACCTCCTAGTGTTGACACTGAGCCCCGCCGATCCAACACGACTGGTTTGCCGACGAAATCGTCTGATGTGGTTTCAACAGGCTTCCCGTATGCAGCGACCACGAAGATCCATCTGCTAGCCCCGGCCCGCTAGCACACGCAAACTACAACTGTGCTCCCTGCTAGCTGTGCTGAAGCACCAATTTGAACTGCTCTCGGACTCACATATTGCTGTTCACTGGACCTTATGATCACTCAGCTGCACAGCTGATGCCTGCTGGACTGTTCCTTTACACGGTACCCTGTCCTGTTTATTCTGTTTAGCCTCAGCCCAAACTTTATCGCTATTACCAGTTGTTGTCTTAGCTCTCTCTAATAACACCTGTGATTGCTTTATGCCTCTCTCCCTTGTCAATATGCCTTGCCTATTGCTGTTTGGGTTAGTTCTTATTATACAATTTCACTGTAGAACCCCTAGTTCCTCTCAAACTGCCTCAAATAGTTCCTTTGTTCCACCCCCCATACACGCCGAGACCGGCTCAATCGGTGCCTCCAGTGTTGCTATCTCTTTCATTGTTACCCAACGCTTAGGTTTACCTCAACTGTACTCATATCCTTCCATATCCTTTTCTGCACATAATGCCCTGAATCTTTTCTACAACGCCCGGAGAACTGCCCCCTTTATTCTATGTACCCAACGCACTAGAAGACCAGTTCTTAAAGCCTATAGTCGTATCCTTATTCTAGTCCTCCTCTGTTCCTCTGGGGATGTATAGGCTAACCCAGGCCCTGCAGCCCCCAGTATCACTCCTACTCCCCAGGAGCTATCATTTGTTGACTTCTGTAACCGTAAAAGCCTTGGTTTTCTGCACGTAAATATCAGAAGCCTCCTTCCTAAGTTTGAGTTATTCACTGCGTTAGCACACTCCGCCAACCCTGATGTTCTAGCAGTGTCTGAATCCTGGCTTAGGAAGGCCACCAAAAATTCTGAAATGTCCATCCCCAACTATAACATTTTCCGTCTAGATAGAACTGCCAAAGGGGGGTGGAGTTGCAATCTACTGTAGAGATAGCCTGCAGAGCTCTATCATACTATCCAGGTCTGTGCCCAAACAGTTTGAGCTTCTACTTCTAAAAATCCACCTTTCCAGAAATAAATCTCTCACTGTTGCCGCTTGCTACAGACCCCCTCAGCCCCCAGCTGTGCCCTGGACACCATATGTGAATTGATTGCCCCCATCTATCCTCAGAGTTCGTACTGCTTGGTGACCTAAATTGGGATATGCTTAACACCCCGGCCATCCTACAATCTAAACTAGATGCCCTCAATCTCACACAAATTATCAACGAACCTACCAGGTACAACCCTAAATCCGTAAACATGGGTACCCTCATAGATATCATCCTGACTAACTTACCCTCTAAATACACCTCCACTGTGTTCAACCAGGATCTCAGCGATCACTGCCTTATTGCCTGCGTCCGTAACGGGTCCGCGGTCAAACGACCACCCCTCGTCACTGTCAAACGCTCCCAAAAACACTTCAGCGAGCAGGCCTTCCTAATTGACCTGGCCCAGGTATCCTGGATGGATATAGATCTCATTCCGTCAGTAGAGGATGCCTGGTTGTTCTTTAAAAGTAATTTCCTCTCAAACTTAAATAAACATGCCCCATTCAAAAAATACAGAACTAAGAACAGATATAGCCCCTGGTTCTCCTCAGACTTGACTGCCCTTGACCAGCACAAAAACATCCTGTAGCGTACTGCATTAGCATCAAATAGCCCCCGCGATATGCAACTTTTCAGGGAAGTTAGGGAACCAATATACACAAGCAGTTAGGAAAGCAAAGGCTAACTTTTTCAAACAGAAATTTGCATCCTGTAGCACTAACTCCAAAAAGTTTTGGGACACTGTAAAGTCCATGGAAAATAAGAGCACTTCCTCCCAGCTGCCCACTGCACTGAGGCTAGGAAACACTATCACCACCGATAAATCTACAATAATCGAGAATTTCAACAAGCATTTCGCTACGGCTGGCCATGCTTTCCACCTGGCTACCACTACCCCGGCCACCAGCTCTGCACCCTCCGCTGCAACTTGCCCATGCCCCCGCAGCTTCTCCTTCACACAAATCCAGACAGCTGATGTTCTGAAAGCGCTGCAAAATCTGGACCCCTACAAATCATCTGGGCTAGACAATCTGGACCCTTTCTTTCTAAAACTAGCCGCCGAAATTTTCGCAACCCCTATTACTAGCCTGTTCAACCTATCTTTCGTAACGCCTGAGATCCCCAGAGATTGAAAGCTGCCGCGGTCATCCCCTCTTCAAAGGGGGTGACACTCTAGATCCAAACTGTTACAGACCCATATCCATTCTGCCCTGCCTTTCAAAAAGTTTTTGAAAGCCAAGTTAACAAACAGATCACCGACCATTTCGAATCCCACCGTACCTTCTCCGCTATGCAATCTGGTTTCCGAGCTGGTCATGGGTGCACTTCAGCCACGCTCAAGGTCCTAAACGATATTATAACCGCGATCGATAATAGACAGTACTGTGCAGCCGTTTTCATTGACCTGGCCAAGGCTTTCGACTCTGTCAACCACCGCATTCTTATTGGCAGACTAAATAGCCTTGGTTTCTCAAATGACTGCCTCGCCTGGTTCACCAACTACTTCTCTGATAGAGTTCAATGTGTCAAATCGGAGGGCCTGTTGTCTGGACCTATGGCAGTCTCTATGGGGGTGCCACAGGGTTCAATTCCTTGGGCCGACTCTTTTCTCTGTGTATATCAATGACGTCGCTCTTGCTGCTGGTGACTCTCAGATCCACCTCTACGCAGACGACACCATTTTGTATACATCTGGCCCTTCATTGGACACTGTGTTAACAAACCTCCAAACGAGCTTCAATGCCATACAACACTCCTTCAGTAGCCTCCAAATGCTCTTAAACACTAGTAAAACTAAATGTATGCTCTTCAACCGAACGCTGCTTGCACCCGCCCACCCGACTAGAATCACTACTCTCGACGGGTCTGACCTAGAGTATGTGGACAACTACAAATACCTAGGTGTCTGGTTAGACTGTAAACTCTCCTTCCAGACTCACATTAAGAATCTCCAATCCAAATTTAAATCTAGAATCGGTTTCCTATTTCGCAACAAAGCCTCCTTCACTCATGCTGCCAAACATGCCCTCGTAAAACGGACTATCCTACCGATCCTTGACTTCGGCGCCATATACTACCCACCACTGTGACCTGTACGCTCTTGTTGGCTGGTCCTCACTACATATTCGTCGCCAAACCCACTGGCTCCAGGCCATCTATAAATCACTGCTAGGCAAATCCCCGCCTTATCTTAGCTCATTGGTCACCATAGCAACACCCACCCGTAGTATGCGCTCCAGCAGGTATATCTCACTGGTCATCCCCAAAGCCAACACCTCCTTTGGCCGCCATTCCTTCCAGTTCTCTGCTGCCAATGACTGGAACAAATTGCAAAAATCTCTGAAGCTGGAGACACTTATCTCCCTCACTAACTTTAAGCATCAGTTGTCAGAGCACCTTACCGATCACTGCACCTGTACACAGCCCATCTGAAATTAGCCCGCCCAACTACCTCATCCCTATATTGTTATTTATTTTGCTCATTTGTACCCCAATATCTCTATTTGCACATCATCTCTTGCACATCTATCATTCCAGTGTTAATACTAATTGTAATTATTTTGCACTATAGCCTATTTATTGCCTTACCTCCATAACTTGCTACATTTGCACACACTGTATATATATTTATTTCTGTTGTATTTTTGACTTTGTTTTGTTTTACCCCATATGTAACTCTGTGTTGTTGTTTTTATCGCACTGCTTTGCTTTATCTTGGCCAGGTCGCAGTTGTAAATGAGAACTTGTTCTCAACTGGCTTACCTGGTTAAATAAAGGTTAAATACAAAAATAAAAAATAAAAAATAAAGGTATCTATCTGAATATACAGGGGAAACAGAAACTAGTATAAAAACAGTCTGGGAAATACAACAAACATTTTCCTTTCATCCTTTTACAGTATGGTCTAAATTGGGTTTACAGTATCTGTTAGCATTTATGAGCCCTTCAAACCTGTCCGGCTCATGGAAACGACATCCTGGATCTTACAATTACCCCTTCCACTCCAGGTAAACACTCTAAGTCCTAAAAATGAAAGGGTCCGTAATGAGATTTTACCAAAACATCAAACTGTAATGTCGCACTAGCTTTTCCGCTCCATCAGCGAAAATAAAGTTTAAGAGCCTTTTGCTGTCAGGTGACCCAGAGAGAAAAGGCTCTGGCTGGAGAAGTGGCCCTCTAATGTGCAGTGAGACACGGAGACACCTTGGGATGTAAAGTTACAGCTGAACAGGGACCCTCATTTATATCAGCACTATCGCAGGGCTGGATCTATTGATGGTAACGCAATACTGTGAGATCTGTTTTAAAAAGGACTCTTCTCATACAACCAACCTAAACTGTAACTGTAGATTTTTAGCTGACATGAAGTACACATGGTTTCCAAAGAAACCATTAGAAGGACAGCCAGTCTCCCCCACCCCAGTCCCCACCTCATCCACCACCCCTATAAAACGACAGTATTCTTCAACTTAGAATGACTGACGTGTGTATCTAGACCAAAAGGGGAAAATACTTAAAGCAGTGAATTTACTGGGTGACACTGGATGATCATTTGAAAGCAAGTCAGAGGGAATTTGGAAGGAAAGGCAAAGGAGGGTAAACGTGCCTGTAACAGAGAGGTCCGACAGAACTTCAAAGTCTATGTTCAGAATTCAGTGCGTTTTTATGTGAGGGTGTGTGTTTTAAGTAAGGTCTGGTTTTAGGTTTAGAGGGCTTATAAAAGGCATGTTAGGGCTATTATGTACATCCTATCTGTTCCAGACCTTACTGACCTTCACGAGACGTCCAGAAATAAGCACTCATTAACTCAACCTCCACTGGAATTGATTTATGCTGGCTAATTTCTGCCCAGTTTTTGCTGGGCCGAGGAGGGATTTTTTTTGGTCATTAGAAAGCTTGGGTTAAGGCACGGCAGTTTGTTCGGCTAAGTGGGGCAATTTTGGTATTTAAGTATCTCACGTCACTTCCCCTCCCAACAAGGCAAATGTTACACTCTCAGCTGCCCCCAACCCACCCTGTCGAGCTTGGTGAGAATTGCAATCAAACTCACTATAAAACTTTTTTCTACAAATTATCTCACACATATTTATTCATTAAATCGATTTGTTCAGTAAATATTTGCAGGGCCGCAACTTTCACTGGGGACGGGGGGGGGGACATGACCCCCACCAATTCTGAAATTGCATTTTGTCCCCCCCCAGTTTTATCATTGCACTGTGATACAAAAGCGCCATCGGTGTGCTTTAGGACCATGCAGCCGCCTCAGAGCGGTCGGTTAGGCTGTTTGGTGGAAAAAGTACACCATTTTCATACTTGAGTAAAAGTAAAGATTCCTTAATAGAAAATTACTCAATTAAAGTGAAAGTCACCCAGTAAAATACTACTTGATTAAAAGACTAAAAGTATTTGATTTTAAATATACTTAATTATGAAAAGTAAATGTAATTGCAAAAATATACTTAAGTATCAAATGTAAAAGTATAAATAATTTCAAATTGCTTATATTAAGCAAACCAGATGGCAACATTTTCTTGTTTTTATTTATTTACAAATAGCCAAGGGCACACCATCAATTACAAATGAAGCATTTGTGTTTAGTGAGAGGCAGTAGGGATGGCCAGGGATGTCCTCTTGATAAATGCTTGAATTTGACAATTGTCCTGTCCTGCTAAGGGTGTCAGGGGAAATGTATGGAGTAAAATGTACATTATTTTCATTAAAAGTAAAAGTTGTCAAAAATATAAATAGTAAAGTAAAGTACAGACACCCCAAAAACAACTTAAGTAGTACTTTCGATTATTTTTACTTAAGTACTTTCCACCACTGGGTTTCAGATGGCTGGATTTTGGCCCGCGTGGACACCACAGAGCGTGCAGACAGGCTGTGTGAAGGAAAAGCTTCTGAAAGGCTGGCTTATAGGACCGTCACGGAGGCAGCTGCTGTCTGTGTGTGTTGCGCTTTTTCTCCGAGTTGTAGACTCAAGCAGAGCAGAAACTGGCTACTCTTTATTTGACTGATGTAGCTGGCAAGGTAACTGCTGTTTGACTTAACAGAAAAAAAGTATTTCTTAGTGCTGAGCTAGTAGTGTAACTGACATGTAACGTCAGCTAATGTTTCATCCCCTCTCGACTGAAGTTCTGTCTGAAGTGAATGAACTAGCTAGCTAGCTAGTAGCTACCACAGCCAGTTCAGCTCTAGCTAGCCTCTAGCTATCTGTCAAGTAGCAGTGTCTAACAGCTGTTGTGTCTATTGAAATGATGTGTAGCCTTTGTGTTGTCTAGTTTCAACAGATGTAAATTAAATTGGCTAGATTTCGCCAGTTGATGTACCATTAGAGCTTGCCAAAAGTTGGCTAATGTTATCTAGCTAGCTCACTAACTTTAGCTATTATTTCTGCCTCAATTACACTAGACCTGAATCAAATGATGAAACCAGAGGCCAAATGATTGAAGATTGATATTCTGACATTTTTTAACTGACACGGTATAAACAGCTCTACAGGCTTCACTGTCATGGTGCACAGTCAGACAGTACACATCACTATGCTCATCATGTCTTAGCAGGATCAGATGGTGACAGGTGTCCCAGCAGGGTCAGACAGCCAGGGAAGACCTGTCTACGGAGCTCAGGTGAATTTTGCAGAATATTATAATAATAATAATAATATGCCATTTAGCAGACGCTTTTATCCAAAGCGACTTACAGTCGTGCGTGCATACATTTTTGTGTATGGGTGGTCCCGGGGATCGAACCCACTACCTTGGCATTACAAGCGCCATGCTCTACCAGCTGAGCTACAGAGGACCATGGCAGAAACAACACTTTATTCACTCTGTGCAGCAAACAAACAAAAGGTTTCAAAGATTTAAATTATTTTAAGGCAATATGACAAACCTCTAAAGTAGATTTTAGTCCCTGTGCCCAAGAACATTAAGATAACCTGTCTAAATGACTACAGACCCGTAGCACTCACGTCTGTAGCCATGAAGTGCTTTGAAAGGCTGGTCACGGCTCACATCAACACCATTATCCCAGAAACCCGATACCCACTCCAATTTGCATACCGCCCCAACAGATCCACAGATGATGCAATCTCTATTGCACTCCACACTGCCCTTTCCCACCTGGACAAGAGGAACACCTACGTGAGCATGCTATTCATTAACTACAGCTCAGCATTCAACACCATAGTGCCCTCAAAGCTCATCACTAAGCTAAGGATCCTGGGACTAAACACCTCCCTCTGCAACTGGATCCTGGACTTCCTGACGGGCCAACCCCAGGTGGTAAGGGCAGGTAACAACACATCTGCCACACTGATCCTCAACACAGGGGCCCCTCAGGGGTGCGTGCTCAGTCCCCTCCTGTACTCCCTGTTCACCCATGACTGCATGGCCAGTCACGACTCCAACACCATCATTAAGTTTGCTGACGACACAACAGTGGTAGGCCTGATCATCGACAATGATGAGACAGCCTATAGGGAGGAGGTCAGAGACCTGGCTGTGTGGTGCCAGGATAACAACCGCTCCCTCAACGTGATCAAGACAAAGGAAATTATTGTGGACTACAGGAAGAAAAGAAAAAAAGAGGACTGAGCATGCCCCCATTCTCATCGACGGGGCTGTAGTGGAACAGGTTGAGAGCTTCAAGTTCCTTTTTGTCCACATCACCAACAAACTATCATGGTCCAAACACACCAAGACAGTCGTGAAGAGGGCACGACAAAGCCTGTTCCCCCTCAGGAGACTGAAAAGATTTGGCATGGGTCCTCAGATCCTCAGAAAGTTCTACAGCTGCACCATCGAGAGTATCCTGACTGGTTGCATCACTGCCTGGTATGGCAACTGCTCGGCCTCCGACCGCAAGGCACTACAGAGGGTGGTGTGTACGGCCCAGTACATCACTGGGGCCAAACTTCTTGCCATCCAGGACCTCTATACCAGGCGGTGTCAGAGGAAGGCCCTAAAAATTGTCAAAGACTCAAGCCACCCTAGTCATAGACTGTTCTCTCTGCTACCGCACGGCAAGCGGTACCGGAGCGCCAAGTCTAGGTCCAAAAGGCTTCTTAACAGCTTCTACCCCCAAGCCATAAGACTCCGGAACAGCTAATCATGGCTACCCGGACTATTTGCATTGTCCCCCCCACCCCCTCTTTAACGCTGCTGCTGCTACTCTGTTTATTATCTATGCATAGTCACTTTAACTCTTCCCACATGTACATATTACCTCAATTACCTCGACTAACCTGTGCCCCCGCACATTGACTCTGTACCGGTACCCCCTGTATATAGCCTCACTACTGTTATTTTATTTTACTGCTGCTCTTTAATTTTAATTTTTAATTTTTTTCTTATCAATTTTTTACTGAACACTTATTTTTCTTAAAACTGCATTGTTGGTTAAGGGTTTGTAAGCCCTCCTGTAGCTCAGTTGGTAGAGCATGGTGCTCGCAACGCCAGGGTTGTGGGTTAAATTCCCACGGGGGGCCAGTATGAAATAAGTATGCACTCTGTAAAATGTAAGTAAGCTTTTTCACTGTAAGGTTTACACCTGTTGTATTCGGCGCATATGGCAAATAAAATGTGATTTAATTTGATTTCCAAACTGTATTAAGGCTTTTCCCGATGACACAAACATGTGAGAAGACAATAGGGAGACACTATTGACGATGATGATGATGATGATGATATTGATGATGAATGGATACAGATATGTTTGAATGCCCAGTTATGTTCATATAATATAAGACATAAATTACTGCAGTTTAAGACCATCCATAGTAGGTAGTATATGCCAGTGAAACTGAATATCAAGCACACAGAAATTTAATTCATCTGCTGGAGGTGTAAAACACAAAAGGAGACATATGTTATGGTCTTGTGAAGGCTGGCTGAATTCTGGCAAAAAAGTATGTTATTTTATCTCAGCTTCTCCCTTCTCCCTGTTTTTGTTTGCTCGGAAATGTTGATACTGGAGACTGTTATCAGAAGAAACTGTGTAACCTAGCATTTATAGCAGCTAAGAAATGCATTGCCATTCATTCGAAGGTTGGTTGTCCTCCCACAATGTCACAATGGATGGAATAAATGTCAAGTTGGGCTCCCGAGTGGCGCAGTGGTCTAAGGCACTGCATCTCAGTGCTTGAAGCGTCACTACAGACCCCCTGGTTTGATTCCAGGCTGTATCACAACCGGCCGTGATTGGGAGTCCCATAGGGCGGCGCACAATTGGCCCAGCGTCGACAGGTTTTGGCCGGTGTAGGCCGTCATTGTAAATAATTTGTTTTTAACTGACTTGCCTAGTTAAATAAAGGTATAACAAATCAAAATAAAGTTATGTATCGCTAGATTTGATATATTACAATATTAAGGGTATAGTGTGCAACTTTCATAAGGTCTGGATGCCTTATATGGAATACTGTACGACAAAAGGAGTCAGTATTGAAAACATGCCCACATCAAGGGAGATACCTATTTAGGCAATCCTTAGTTACTGGGCTGCTCAGTCCTGGCCCTGGGGGTCTGCCATATTGTTGGATGTCACTCTGGCCTTGGCCTAACACACCTGAAACCAATCATGAATGTTTCACGAAGATCCAAAAACTGATTGGGGTGTTTTGGGTTGGGGTGCTGCAGGGCGGTGGACCCCTAGGGGCAGGACGGGGAGATCCAGCTATATTGTGTGCAAGTAAAAAGAGCTCTACAGTACTATTAGTCCTATGATATGAATTACAGTGCCCTCCGTAATTATTGGGTAAGTGAAGCATTGTTTCTTCTTTTGGCTCTATATTCCAAAAGTTTGGATTTTAAATCAAACAATGACTATGAAGTTGAAGTGCAGACTGTCAGCTTTAATTTGATGGTATTCATATCCATATCGGGTGAACCGTTTAGATCACAGCACTTTTTGTACATAGGGGAGCAAAAGGATTGGGACTAATTCATTTGTATTAAAGTAGTAAAAAAGGTAAGTATTTGGACCCATATTCATAGCAAGCAATGACTACATCAAGCTTGTGACTACAAACTTGTTGGATACATTTGCTGTTTGTTTTGGTTGTATTTCAGATAATATTGTGCCCAGTAGAAATGACTGGTAAATAATGTATTGTGATATTTTGGAGTCACTTTTATTGTAAATAAGAATGAAATATGTTTCTAAACACTTTTACATGAATGTGGATGCCACCATGATTACGGATAATCCTGAATGAATCGTGATGAGGGAGAAGACATTACATTTACATTTACGTCATTTAGCAGACGCTCTTATCCAGAGCGACTTACAAATTGGTGCATTCACCTTATAGCCTGGGAAATAATTACTTTATCCTATCCCAGGTATTCCTTAAAGAGGTTGGGTTTCAAGTGTCTCCGGAAGGTGGTGAGTGACTACGCTGTCCTGGCGTCGTGAGGGAGCTTGTTCCACCATTGGGGTGCCAGCGCAGCGAAATGTTTTGACTGGGCTGAGCGGGAGCTGTGCTTCCGCAGAGGTAGAGGGGCCAGCAGGCCAGAGGTGGATGAACGCAATGCCCTTGTTTGGGTGTAGGGACTGATCAGAGCCTGAAGGTACCGAGGTGCCGTTCCCTTCACAGCTCCGTAGGCAAGCACCATGGCTTTGTAGCAGATGCAAGCTTCAACTGGAAGCCAGTGGAGTGTGCGGAGGAGCGGGGTGACGTGAGAGAACTTGGGAAGGTTGAACACCAGACGGGCTGCGGCATTCTGGATGAGTTGTAGGGGTTTAATGGCACAGGCAGGGAGCCCAGCCAACAGTGAGTTGCAGTAATCCAGACGGGAGATGACAAGTGCCTGGATTAGGACCTGTGCCGCTTCCTGTGTAAGGCAGGGTCGTACTCTCCGAATGTTGTAGAGCATGAACCTACAGGATCGGGTCTCCGCCTTGATGTTAGCGGAGAACGACAGGGTGTTAACAGGGTCACGTCAAGGCTCTTTGCACTCTGGGAGGAGGACACAACGGAGTTGTCAACCGTGATGGCGAGATCATGGAATGGGCAGTCCTTCCCCGGGAGGAAGAGCAGCTCCGTCTTGCCGGGGTTCAGCTTGAGGTGGTGATCCGTCATCCACACTGATATGTCTGCCAGATATGCAGAGATGCGATTCGCCACCTGCTATCAGAAGGGGGAAAGGAGAAGATTAGTTGTGTGTCGTCTGCGTAGCAATGATAGGAGAGGCCATGTGAGGATATGACAGAGCCAAGTGACTTGGGGTATAGCGAGAATAGGAGAGGGCCTAGAACTGAGCCCTGGGGGACACCAGTGGTGAGAGCACGTGGTGCGGAGACAGATTCTCGCCACGCCACTTGGTAGGAGCGACCGGTCAGGTAGGACGCAATCCAAGAGTGAGCCGTGCCGGAGATGCCCAACTCGGAGAGGGTGGAGAGGAGGATCTGATGGTTCAAAGTATCAAAGGCAGCAGACAGGTCTAGAAGGACAAGAGCAGAGGAGAGAGAGTTAGCTTTAGCAGTGTGGAGAGCCTCCCTGACACAGAGAAGAGCAGTCTCAGTTGAATGACCAGTCTTGAAACCTGACTGGTTTGGATCAAGAAGGTCATTCTGAGAGAGATAGCAAGAGAGTTGGCGAAAGACGGCACGCTCAAGAGTTTTGGAGAGAAAAGAAAGAAGGGATACTGGTCTGTAGTTGTTGACATCAGAGGGATCGAGTGTAGGTTTTTTGAGAAGGGGTGCAACTCTCGCTCTCTTGAAGACGGAAGGGACATAGCCAGCGGTCAAGGATGAGTTGATGAGCGAGGTGAGGTAAGGGAGAAGGTCACCGGAGATGGTCTGGAGAAGAGAGGAGGGGATAGGGTCAAGCGGGCAGGTTGTTGGGCGGCCGGCCATCACAAGTCGCAAGATTTCATCTGGAGAGAGAGGGGAGAAAGAAGTCAAAGCATAGGGTAGGGCAGTGTGAGCAGGACCAGCAGTGTCATTTGACTTAACAAACGAGGATCGGATGTCGTCAACCTTCTTTTCAAAATGGTTGACGAAGTCATCCACAGAGAGGGAGGAGGGAGGGGGAGGGGGAGGGGGAGGAGGATTCAGCAGGGAGGAGAAGGTGGCGAAGAGCTTCCTAGGGTTAGAGGCAGATGCTTGGAATTTAGAGTGGTAGAAAGTGGCTTTAGCAGCAGAAACAGAGGAAGAAAATGTAGAGAGGAGGGAGTGAAAAGATGCAAGGTCCGCAGGGAGTCTAGTTTTCCTCCATTTCCACTCGGCTGCCCGGAGCCCTGTTCTGTGAGCTCGCAATGAGTCGTCAAGCCACGGAGCAGGAGGGGAGGACCGAGCCGGCCGGGAGGATAGGGGACATAGAGAGTCAAAGGATGCAGAAAGGGAGGAGAGGAGGGTTGAGGAGGCAGAATCAGGAGACTGGAGGGAGAAGAATTGAGCAGAGGGAAGAGATGATAGGATGGAAGAGGAGAGAGTAGCGGGAGAGAGAGAGCGAAGATTGCGACAGCGCATTACCATCTGAGTAGGGGCAGAGTGAGTAGTGTTGGAGGAGAGCGTGAGAGAAAAGGATACAAAGTAGTGGTCGGAGACATGGAGGGGAGTTGCAGTGAGATTAGTAGAAGAACAGCATCTAGTAAAGATGAGGTCAAGCATATTGCCTGCCTTGTGAGCAGGGGGGGACGGTGAGAGGGTGAGGTCAAAAGAGGAGAGGAGTGGAAAGAATGAGGCAGAGAGAAATTAGTCAAAGGTAGACGTAGGGAGGTTAAAGTCACCCAGAACTGTGAGGGGGAGCCATCCTCAGGAAAGGAACTTATCAAGGCATCAAGCTCATTGATGAACTCTCCAAGGGAACCTGGAGGGCGATAAATGACAAGGATGTTAAGCTTGAATGGGCTAGTGACTGTGACAGCATGGAATTCAAATGAGGAGATAGACAGATGGGTCAGGGGAAAAAGAGAGAATGTCCACTTGGGAGAGATGAGGATTCCTGTGCTACCACCCCGCTGACCAGATGCTCTCGGGGTATGCGAGAACACATGGTCAGACGAGGAGAGAGCAGTAGGAGTAGCAGTGTTTTCAGTGGTAATCCATGTTTCCGTCAGCGCCAAGAAGTCGAGGGACTGGAGGGTAGCATAGGCTGAGATGAGCTCTTCCTTGTTGCCGCAGAACGGCAGTTCCAGAGGCTGCCGGAGACCTGGAACTCCACGTGGGTCATGTGTGCAGGGACCACCAGGTTAGAGAGGCAGCAGCCACGCGGTGTGAGGCGTTTGTATAGCCTGTTGGAGAGGAGAGAACATGGATAGACAGAGGCATAGTTGACAGGCTACAGAAAATGGCTACAATAATGCAAAGGAGATCAGAATGAAATTAACTAAACATCTGGGAAAGTGAGAGAGCGGGGCCTCTCACCCAAATATAACTCTCCCATCTTCCACCTCAGAAACTATTATTGTTGTAAACTACAGCGTTTCAATGTTTTCTAGGAATAGACTAACTTAGTTTATTCAGCTAGCTAACTTGGTACAGTATTCTTCCGTGAAAACCGTCCAGGGCACCTAGTCCTATGACGCCACAGCCAACTAGCATGCCAGCCTCCAATAACACGGTTTGGCACCAATACTCGGCCACAACAAACCACCAGTGTGTCAACACGCCAAGCCGATCATACGTGTCCGTGTCTAACGTTGTGGGTTAGTCCCGACAGCTTGAGCGAGTCTGTCGTCAACTTATTCAGCCAGTTAGTTAGCTAGAATAGTTACAAAAAAATTATTACAATAACAGGGGAGGTTAGCATTTTAGATCATACCCCCAAGACATGCTATCCTCTCACCATTACAATAACAGGGGAGGTTAGCATTTTAGATCATACCCCCAAGACATGCTATCCTCTCACCATTACAATAACAGGGGAGATTAGCATTTTAGATCATACCCCCAAGACATGCTATCCTCTCACCATTACAATAACAGGGGAGGTTAGCATTTTAGATCATACCCCCAAGACATGCTATCCTCTCACCATTACAATAACAGGGGAGGTTAGCATTTTAGATCATACCCCCAAGACATGCTATCCTCTCACCATTACAATAACAGGGGAGATTAGCATTTTAGATCATACCCCCAAGACATGCTATCCTCTCACCATTACAAAACAGGGGAGGTTAGCATTTTAGATCATACCCCAAGACATGCTATCCTCTCACCATTACAATTTCAGGGGAGGTTTGCATTTTAGATCATACCCCCAAGACATGCTATCCTCTCACCATTACAATAACAGGGGAGATTAGCATTTTAGATCATACCCCCAAGACATGCTATCCTCTCACCATTACAATAACAGGGGAGGTTAGCATTTTAGATCATACCCCCAAGACATGCTATCCTCTCACCATTACAATTTCAGGGGAGGTTTGCATTTTAGATCATACCCCCAAGACATGCTATCCTCTCACCATTACAATAACAGGGGAGATTAGCATTTTAGATCATACCCCCAAGACATGCTATCCTCTCACCATTACAATAACAGGGGAGGTTAGCATTTTTTGGGGGGGGGTAGGTGATATTTGTGCTGCTATAACTTTCTCATTTAAGCTGACATTCGGTACTTTAATCTCATGGTCATTGTTTGATTTCAAATCCAGAGTTTTTAAGTATAGAGCCGAAAGAAGAAAAAAATGCTTTGTTGTCCCAATAACTGAGGAGGGCAGTGTTGATGGAGGATGTGCTGTTTCTGCGTGTTAATGTACAGTTGAAGTCGGATGTTTACATACACTTAGGTTGGAGTCATTAAAACTCGTTTTTGAACCACTCCACAAATTTCTTGTTAACAAACTTTAGTTTTGTCAAGTCGGTTAGGACATCTACTTTGTGCATGACACAAGTAATTTTTCCAACAATTGTTTACAGACAGATTATTTCAGTTATAATTCACTGTATTACAATTCCAGTGGGTCAGACGTTTACATACATTAAGTTGACTGTGCCTTTAAACAGCTTGGAAAATTCAGGAAAATGAGGAGGTGTACCTGTGGATGTACAGTGAGGGAAAAAAGTATTTGATCCCCTGCTGATTTTGTACGTTTGCCCACTGACAAAGAAATGATCAGTTTATACTTTTAATTGTAGGTTTATTTGAACAGTGAGAGACAGAATAACAACAAAAAAATCCAGAAAAAAACGCATGGCAAAAATGTTTTAAATTGATTTTCATTTTAATGAGGGAAATAAGTATTTGACCCCCTCTCAATCAGAAAGATTTCTGGCTCCCAGGTGTCTTTTATACAGGTAACGACCTGAGATTAGGAGCACACTCTTAAAGGGAGTGCTCCTAATCTCAGTTTGTTACCTGTATAAAAGACACCTGTCCACATAAGCAATCAATCAATCAGATTCCAAACTCTCCACCATGGCCAAGACCAAAGAGCTCTCCAAGGATGTCAGGGACAAGATTGTAGACCTCACCTGGCTGGAATGGGCTACAAGACCATCGCCAAGCAGCTTGGTGAGAAGGTGACAACAGTTGGTGCGATTATTCGCAAATGGAAGAAACACAAAATAACTGTCAATCTCCCTCGGCCTGGGGCTCCATGCAAGATCTCACCTCGTGGAGTTGCAATGATCATGAGAACGGTGAGGAATCAGCCCAGATTCTCAACGCAGCTGGGACCATAGTCACCAAGAAAACAATTGGTAACACACTACGCCGTGAAGGACTGAAATCCTGCAGCGCCCGCAAGGTCCCCCTGCTCAAGAAAGCACATATACAAGCCCGTCTGAAGTTTGCCAATGAACATCTGAATGATTCAGAGGAGAACTGGGTGAAAGTGTTGTGGTCAGATGAGAACAAAATTGAACTCTTTGGCATCAACTCAACTCGCCGTGTTTGGGAGGAGGAATGCTGCCTATGATCCCTTGAACACCATCCCCACCATCAAACATGGAGGTGGAAACATTATGCTTTTGGGGTGTTTTTCTGCTAAGGGGACAGGACAACTTCACTGCATTAAAGGGACGATGGACGGCGCCATGTATCGTCAAATCTTGGGTGAGAACTTCCTTCCCTCAGCCAGGGCATTGAAAATGGGTCGTGGATGGGTATTCCAGCATGACAATGACCCGAAACACACGGCCAAGGCAACAAAGGAGTGGCTCAAGAAGAAGCAAATTAAGGTCCTGGAGTGGCCTAGCCAGTCTCCAGACCTTAATCCTATAGAAAATCTGTGGAGGGAGCTGAAGGTTCGAGTTGCCAAACATCAGGCTCGAAACCTTAATGACTTGGAGAAGATCTGCAAAGAGGAGTGGGACAAAATCCCTCCTGAGATGTGTGCAAACCTGGTGGCCAACTACAAGAAACGTCTGACCTCTGTGATTGCCAAAAAGGGTTTTGCCACCAAGTACTAAGTCATGTTTTGCAGAGGGGTCAAATACTTATTTCCCTCATTCAAATGCAAATCAATTGATAACATTCTTGTCATGCGTTTTTCTGGATTTAATTGTTGTTATTCTGTCTCTCACTGTTCAAATAATCCTACCATTAAAATTATAGACTGATCATGTCTTTGTCAGTGAGCAAACGTACAAAATCAGCAGGGGATCAAATACTTTTTTCCCTCACTGTATTTCAAGGCCTACCTTCAAACTCAGTGCCTCTTTGCTTGACATCATGGAAAAAATCAAAGAAATCAGCCAAGACCTCAGACATTTTTTTTGTAGACCTCCACAAGTCTGGTTCATCCTTGGGAGCAATTTCCAAACGCCTGAAGGTACCACGTTCATCTGTACAAACAATAGTACGCAAGTATAAACACCATGGGACCACGCAGCCGTCATACCGCTCAGGAAGGAGACGCGTTCTGTCTCCTAGAGATGAACGTACTTTGGTGTGAAAAGTACAAATCAATCCCAGAACAACAGCAAAGGACCTTGTGATGATGCTGGAGGAAACAGGTAAAAGTATCTATATCCACAGTAAAACGAGTCCTACATCGACATAACATGAAAGGCCGCTCAGCAAGGAAGAAGCCAATGCTCCAAAACCGCCATAAAAAAGCCAGACTATGGTTTGCAACTGCACATGGGGGGCAAAGATCGTACTTTTTGGAGAAATGTCCTCTGGTCTGATGAAACAAAAATATAACTGTTTGGCCATAATGACCATCGTTATGTTTAGAAGAAAAAGGGGAAGGCTTGCAAGCCGAAGAACACCATCCCAACCGTGAAGCACGGGGGTGGCAGCATCATGCTGTGGGGGTGCTTTGATGCAGGAGGGACTGGTGCACTTCACAAAAAAGATGGCATCATGAGGAAGGAAAATTATGTGGATATATTGAAGCCACATCTCGAGATATCAGTCAGGAAGTTAAAGCTTGGTCGCAAATGGGTCTTCCAAATGGACAATGACCCCAAGCATACTTCCAAAGTTGTGGCAAAATGACTGCGATTTGGGCCTTGTCGGGTGTCTGTAAGATATCCTTCGAGTCCGACTCGTTGAAGAAAAAATATTAGGCGAATACAAGGTGAGTAATCGCTGTCGTGATATCCAGAAGCTCTTTTTGGTTATAAGAGACGATGGCAGAAACATTATGTACAGAATAAATTACAAATAACGTGAAAAAACACACATAATAGTACAATTGGTTAGAGGGCTTCCAAAGTTGTGGCAAAATGGCTTAAGGACAACAACATCAAGGTATTGGAGTGGCCATCACAAAGCCCTGACCTCAATCCTATAGAAAATGTCTGGGAAGAACTGAAAAAGTGTGTGTGAGCAAGGAGGCCTACACACCTGAATCAGTTACACCAGCTCTGTCAGGAGGAATGGGCCAAAATTCACCCAACTTATTGTGGGAAGCTTCTGGAAGGCTACCTGAAACGTTTGACCCAAGTTAAAAATTTAATGGCAATGCTACCAAATACGAATTGAGTGTATGTAAACTTCTGACCCACTGGGAATGTGTTGAAAGAAATAAAAGCTGAAATAAATCAGTCTCTCTACTATTATTCTGACATTTCACATTCTTACAATAAAGTAGTGATCCTAACTGACCTAAAACAGGGAATCTTTACGAGGCTTAAATGTCAGGAATTGTGAAAGACTGAGTTTAATTGTACACTGCTCAAAAAAATAAAGGGAACATTTAAACAACACAATGTAACTCCAAGTCAATCACACTTCTGTGAAATCAAACTGTCCACTTAGGAAGCAACACTGATTGACAATACATTTCACATGCTGTTGTGCAAATGGAATAGACAACAGGTGGAAATTATAGACAATTAGCAAGACACCCCTAATAAAGGACTAGTTTTGCAGTTGGTGACCAAAGACCACTTCTCAGTTCCTATGCTTCCTGGCTGATGTTTTGGTCACTTTTGAATGCTGGCGGTGCTTTCACTCTAGTGGTAGCATGAGACGGAGTCTACAATCCACACAAGTGGCTCAGGTAGTGTAGCTCATCCAGGATGGCACATCAATGCGAGCTGTGGCAAGAAGGTTTGCTGTGTCTGTCAGCGTAGTGTCCAGAGCATGGAGGCACTACCAGGAGACAGGCCAGTACATCAGGAGACGTGGAGGAGGCCGTAGGAGGGCAACAACCCAGCAGCAGGACCGCTACCTCCGCCTTTGTGCAAGGAGGAGCAGGATGAGCACATGTTTGGCATTTGCCAGAGAACACCAAGATTGGCAAATTCGCCACTGGTGCCCTGTGCTCTTCACAGATGAAAGCAGGTTCACACTGAGCACATGTGACAGACGTGACAGAGTCTGGAGACGCTGTGGAGAACGTTCTGCTGCCTGCAACATCCTCCAGCATGACCGGTTTGGCGGTGGGTCAGTCATGGTGTGGGGTGGCATTTCTTTTGGGGGCCGCACAGCCCTCCATGTGCTTGCCAGAGGTAGCCTGACTGCCATTAGGTACCGAGATGAGATCCTCAGACCCCTTGTGAGACCATATGCTGGTGCGGTTGGCCCTGGGTTCCTCCTAATGCAAGACATTGCTAGACCTCATGTGGCTGGAGTGTGTCAGCAGTTCCTGCAAGAGGAAGGCATGAATCCAATTGAGCACATCTGGGACATCATGTCTCGCTCCATCCACCAATGTCACATTGCACCACAGACTGTCCAGGAGTTGGCGGATGCTTTAGTCCAGGCCTGGGAGGAGATCCCTCAGGAGACCATCCGCCACCTCATCAGGAGCATGCCCAGGCGTTGTAGGGAGGTCATACAGGCACGTGGAGGCCACACACACTACTGAGCCTCATTTTGACGTGTTTTAAGGACATTACATCAAAGTTGGATAAGCCTGTAGTGTGGTTTTCCACTTTAATTTTGAGTGTGACTCCAAATCCTGACCTCCATGGGTTGATACATTTGATTTCCATTGATAGTTTTTGTATGATTTTGTTGTCAGCACAATCAACTATGTAAAGAAAAAAGTATTTAATAAGATTATTTCATTCACTCAGATATAGGATGTGTTATTTTAGTGTTCCCTTAATTTTTTTGAGCAGTGTATTTGGCTAAGGTGTGTGTAAACTTCCGACTTCAACTGTACCTTCAGAAGTCACATAATTAGTTAAATAAAGTCCACCTGTGTGCAATCTAAGTGTCACATGATCTCAGTATATATACACCTGTTCTGAAAGTCCCCAGAGTCTGCAACACCACTAAGCAAGGGGCACCACCAAGTAAGTGGCACCATGAAGACCAAGGAGCTCTCCAAACAGGTCAGGGAAAAAGTTGTGGAGAAGTACAGATCAGGGTTGGGTTATAAAAAAATATACAAAACTTTGAACATACCACGGAGCACCATTAAATCATTATTAAAAAATGGAAAGAATATGGCACCACAACAAACCTGCCAAGAGAGGGCCGCCCACCAAAACTCACGGACCAGGCATGGAGGGCATTAATCAGAGAGGTAACAAAGAGACCAAAAATAACCCTGAAGGAGCTGCAAAGGTCCACAGCGGAGATTGGAGTATCTGTCCATAGGACCACTTTAAGCCATACACTCCACAGACCTGGGCTTTACGGAGGAGTGTCCAGAAAAAGCCATTGCTTAAAGAAAAAAATAAGCAAACGCGTTTGGTGTTCGCCAAAAGGCATGTGGGAGACTCCCCAAACAAATGGAAGAAGGTACTCTGGTCAGATGAGACCAAAATTGAGCTTTTTGGCCATCAAGGAAAACACTATTTCAGGTGCAAACCCAACACCTCTCATCACTCTGAGAACACCATCCCCACAGTGAAGCATGGTGGTGGCAGCATTATGCTGTGGGGATGTGTTTCATCGGCAGGGACTGGGAAACTGGTCAGAATTGAAGTACTGATGGATGGCGCTAAATACAGGGAAATTCTTGAGGGAAACCTGTTTCAGTCTTCCAGAGATTTGAGACTGGGACAGAGGTTCACCTTCCAGCAGGACAATGACCCTATGCATACTGCTAAAGCAACACTCGAGTGGTTTAAGGGGAAACATTTAAATGTCTTGGAATGGCTTAGTCAAAGCCCAGACCTCAATCCAATTGAGAATCTGTGGTATGACTTAAAGATTGCTGTACACCAGCGGAACCCATCCAACTTGAAGGAGCTGTAGCAGTTTTGCCTTGAAGAATGGGCAAAAATCCCAGTGGCTAGATGTGCCAAGTTTATAGAGACATACCCCAAGAGACTTGCAGCTGTAATTGCTGCAAAAGTTGGCTCTACAAAGTGTTGACTTTGCGGGGGTGAATAGTTATGCACGCTCAAGTTTTCTGTTTTTTTGTCTTATTTCTTGTTTGTTTCACAATAAAACATATTTTGCATCTTCAAAGTGGTAGGCATGTTGTATAAATCAAATGATACAAACTCTCAAAAAATCTATTTTAATTCCAGGTTGTAAGGCAACAAAATAGGAAAATGCCAAGGGGGGTGAATACTTTCGCAAGCCACTGTACTTGTATTGACTTGCTAGATCTGTTTTTAAATGATCAGTTTCAGAGTTACAGTACCAGTGGTGTTCAGAGAGAGACAGTGAGACATGCTCTTCATGTTGCTCAAGCTCTGGTGGACTGTTATCTCTGGCTGATGAGGTCATGTAATGAAGTCATACAGATAGCCTGCTGCTGGAAGCCATGTAACACTGTCTAACAGGGACAGACATGAACATCACTACGATATCATGTTAGTGTTCTACTTTTGATGTTAATAAAGCCACTCTCTGTTAGTTATCCAATTTCAACTAATGAAATACACCCCTTGATTTAGAAGAATATGACTTAGATTCCTCAATGAGATTAGTACAGCTGTTTTGCATTATCATCTCCCCCCAAAAACTATGGACCTGTATCATGTTTTGTTTTGTAAGATTGGGCTAATGTTGCTCTGTTGCTGTCTTGGAAAAGCAGGACTTGGTTAATCGTCCTGTAATTCTCCAGTCACAAATTCACTTGTTGTCACCTATTATCTTATCATAAATATTTTCCGACTCCCTGGACGTGTTACCAAATCTTACACAAAGGACAACAAGCCACAATTTGACCTGAGGATCAGAGACGTGCAGTCTTGGCTGGGACACCTGTCTCTCACCCCCTCTCCTTTTCCCTCCCCTTATCACCCCCCTCCTCACCCACGGGGAGGCTCAGTCTTCCTCACACACGCTCTATTGCACAGGGAGGCTCATTCTTCCTCACACATGCTCTGTTGCACGGGGAGGCTCAGTCTTCCTCACACATGCTCTGCTGCACGGGGAGACTCAGTCTTTCTCACACATGCTCTGTTGCACGGGGAGGCTCAGTCCTCCTCACACATGTTCTGCTGCACGGGGAGGCTCAGTCTTCCTCACACACACACACGCACTAATGCACGTGTGGACACACACACATAGCCTGCCATCTTGTCTCTCCTCCTGCGCCAGCTGCAGA
This sequence comes from Coregonus clupeaformis, assembly GCF_020615455.1. Classification (NCBI taxonomy): domain Eukaryota; kingdom Metazoa; phylum Chordata; class Actinopteri; order Salmoniformes; family Salmonidae; genus Coregonus; species Coregonus clupeaformis. The sequence goes on along the minus strand of NW_025533511.1, from coordinate 149,039 downwards.
CAGTGTGCAGACAGTGATTAGGTCTTTCATGTGCCCTGACCTGAGGGTTTAAAGTCAGCTTTAATGCGTTGACTCCTCTACTGTCCTCGTTACTGGAGCTGAAGAGCCTCACTCTCCCCCATGCCGACATACGAGTCAGAGTCAGATACCACAGCTGCAGTCCACCCACACTCCATTCCTTCACTGAGGGGAGATTTGTGTTCAATACAATTTCAACACTGTGCCTTTCCACCAGCCAAAGCAGGAAGTGCATATTGTTTAAATGAGTCAACTCATCCCCATCTCCTTGGTGATTTAATATTATCTGCTGGATGGAAGCAGGTCCTGACAGTTAAGATGACAATATGAATGGCCCTTATTTCATTATTAGTCTCAGCATTGCTTATTAAACTCTGTTACTCGATTAGACATCTGCTGGCTGTGAGGGAGCAGAGTGAACAGAGGTACTCTGATGTTTTTGCTCTCTTCACGCTATTTATACTCATGAAACAATACCCATTATATGGCATACTGTACATACACAAAGTCCTCTAATCAATAAATACATTCAATAAAAGAAATATATATTTCATTATGTTCATACATTTTATACGCAATCATAAGTAAAGAGGTTTTAGAGGGCTTGGTAATTCACACATGCTTTTTCTAAGTGTCAGTGGAAAGAATGAAGACAGTGTTGCCTGTGTAAGTGCCACGTGTTGCCAATGTAGAATGGACACATGTAGCAATTGTCTCTCAGTGCGTATGTGGGTGGCCAAGCTCCGGGCATTACTGCAATTTGTGAGCAATTGACAGTAATCTCCCTCTCCCTGTGAAGGCCCATCTTTTCCTCTGCATGCAGGCAAGCACGTCTTCACTAGACCTCATCCTACCGAAACCCTATACTCTCCAACTATATGTATGTACATGCCAAGATACTATAGTTATATACTGTAGACCAGAGACACATTGGAATACATGGCTCTGCTGTAGACAGCTAGAGAATGTTTACAAAAGCAGTTTTGGAACTATTCATCATCTCATGAAAACGTTAAAAAGGTTAAACACACCTTCTAAATTTCTGTGCTGTTTGATGTTGTTGCACATTCAGTAGTTGTATGGGGGTCATTTTCATCAAGGAAATAATCATAGTTCAATATCAGTTGCTTTTGGGCCTCATAAACTATCCCTATTTTTGAATACCTGAGGGCTTTCTGCTGCGATATTAATCTATTTGATAAAACAGGTTTGTCTAATTTTAAATGAATAATGACGAGTGATGAAAAGTGTCTTTAACAAACCAATAATTCAAATGGTCCAAATTAATTAATTGCGAAATAAGTTAGCATAGCCTAGCATTATTCATTTAAAATCAGACAAACCTGTTTTAGCAAACGGTATCTTTTACTGAACTTGAACTAATGTACATTTAATTATCTTTTCATACTGCTCATTGACAGTGTTTAAATAATCCAAGGTGAAGAATAACAATATAATATAAATATTATTGAAATATCAAATAAGAATATCACAATAAAACATGGTACAGTATTTCACCCTAGAACCACACACCAACATGGTGACTTTTATCCATATTGAAAGGCAGACTGACCATCAAGCTCACAATCTAACACACTATTCCACCTCAATGATGATGGAACGTGATACTGACCCGCAGAAGTGAGAAACACGTGAAATGGCTGAGGTCAGTTACAGGGCCATATGTTATTACTTTGGAATAAATAAGGTTCAACATTAAAAATGCTTCAATTAACAAATCTTTCATGTTGACTCAGAAGATTTGAACTTTTATGGCAAAAGTTGAAGTCCATATTGATTAATTGAATAGTTTGTTACAAAGAAGGATCAGTTCTAGGAATGAGTTTCTAAATGAGTTGTGTTAACATTATTATTTTTTTACATGTTAACACTAGCAACATCAGCATAAGAAAGGAGAGTGACTATTGATTGTATCTGTCATGATACATATGCCCCGTTTCCTCACCGTGAATCCTCGGTGCTCTCAAATGGTGCATAGCTGTGATTGCACACTCTAATGGATTGTAATTGTTAACTTCCTGAACAAGCATTTGAATCTTGCAGGCGTTTAATTTGCCAGACTGGCAGAATTAAAAAGCAATCATGAAATTCAACTCCTCCGTATATAAAACAAGTGTGCATACGTATATTTACAACGCAAACATGTTTTACCTAATCTCTACAACATGTAGTTTCATATCACACAATTAAAGGCACTCCACTGTAAATACTGACATGCCTGATGGACAATCGGAGATCTTGAGCAGGAACTCATTATGATTTTGAAAAGAAAGTACAATTAAAGAGATTTGTTTTTCATGCTAAAAACACACATTAGTCAGATGGAGGGATCCGCCATAGATGGATTGGTGTAAGAAACTATAAAGTTCTAATGTATTGGTTATTCTAATGTATGCTATTCCACTCTACATGGAGAAAACTATGAAAGAACTGCTGTTGTCGTGAACTCAACAACTTACTGTACTGGAAGAAGGTGAACATGATTTAATGCTGCACGCAAACACATAAAACATTCCTTCAAAGTACAGTAAAGCATGGCATGATTATGAGTAAAGTTCAATTGGTTAATGGTCTGTATTAACATGTAGAGTATGTCCTGCAGTGTGTACTTAAATGGTGCAGCACCAGTGTAGGCCTAGTGACTGTATCATGGAAGTATTTACTGGCCATATGGCTTGTGACACCAAGTGAACTCCTAGTATCAAGTGAAACCATGAATCGCAATAAAATCCAGAGGACAGTAATGGATACAAACTCAGCATTAGGCACATAGCTAATTACTGTGAATCAATGTTAATAAAATCCTTCCGGGCATATAAAGTCCATGTGCTATAAAGGGGACCTTGCATAAGGGGAAAACATTAAGCGATGTTACAGATTTCTATAACCAGAGAGCGACCTGCCTTCCGTTAAGAGATACCCTCCCAGACTGGAATAGGCCAATGAAGTCATATTACAGTTGAAGTCGGAAGTTTACATACACTTTGGTTGGAGTCAATAAAACCCCTTTTTTTCAACGACTCCACAAATGTCTTGTTAACAAACTGTCAAGCCCTGGCTCTGGGGACTCTTATATGTTGAGCCAGGGTGTGGATTTTCGATGTTTTGTTTTCTATGTTTTTGTTTCTAGATCGTGTTGATCTATGTTGGCCAGGGTGGTTCCCAATCAGAGACAGCTGTAGCTCGTTGTCTCTGATTGGGGACCATACTTAGGCAGCCTGTTTTGCACTAGTTAATTTGTGGGATCTTGTTCCGTAGGGTTTGGTGTTGTAACCTAGGACTTCACGTATCATTTGTTTATTGTTTTGGTTCGTGTTAAGTACGATCAATAAAGTATGTATGCTTATCACGCTGCGCCTTGGTCCGCTTCAGTCAGCGATCGTGACAGAAGTTCCCACCATAAAAGGACCAAGCAGCGTGCCAAACAGGAGAAGTTGGCGATGTCCCAGGTGGGCGAATGGTGGGAGGACATATGTCTTGGGAGGACATATTCGCGGGCAGAGGGCCATGGGCAAAAATAAATGCCCAGGCAGGAGAGGAGAAACGGCGCCAACCGTGCCAACGACGGACACGCGAGAGGCAACCCCAAGAAAAAAATTTGGGGGGGCACACGGCGTGGACGACGGGGCTGCTGGAGGTAGCTACAGGGCGCATCGGCGATCTAGGAGAGGAGGCCACCAGGTTTGGGGGGCTGGAAGGGTGGTTGGCGGAGCCTAGAGGTAGAGCAGAGCCAACTCCCCGTACTCAGGCTAGGCAGCGTGAGACTGGGCAGGTTCCGTGGTATGCGGAGCCACGTACTGTGCCGCGAGTGTTCCGGCACAGTCCTGTACGTCCTGTGCTAGCACCACGCACGTGTCGTGCTAAGGTGGGCATGCAGCCAGGACGGAGTGTGCCGGCTCAACGCTCGTGGCCTCCAGTACCCTCCTCGGTCCCGGATATCCTGCGCCAGTGCCACGTGCTGTAGTGCCAGTACGAGTGCACAGCCCTGTACGTCCTGTGCTGATGCCTCACACAGATTGTGTGGAAGTAGGCATTCAGCCAGGACGGGTTGTGTCAGCTCTCCGCTCCAGACCTCCAGTCCGTCTCCACAGTCCAGCCCGGCCTGTTCCTGTCCCTCGCACCAAGCCTGTGGTGCGCGTCGTCAGCCCGGTCCGGCCTGTTCCTGCTCCCCGCACCAAGCCCATGGTGCGTGTTCCCAGTCCAGCCCGGCCTGTTCCTGCTCCCCGCACCAAGCCAGTGGTGCGCGTCGCCAGCCCGGTCTGGCCTGTTCCTGTCCCTCGCACCAAGCCTGTGGTGCGCGTCGCCAGCCCGGTCCGGCCTGTTCCTGTCCCCCGCACCAAGCCTGTGGTGTGCGTCGCCAGTCCGGCCCGGCCTGTTCCTGCTCCTCGCACCAAGCCTGTGGTGCGCGTCGCCAGCCCGGTCCGGCCTGTTCCTGCTCCTCGCACCAAGCCTGTGGTGCGCATCGCCAGCCCGGTCCGGCCCGTTCCTGCTCCCCGCACCAAGCCAGTGGTGCGCGTCTTCAGCCCGGTCCGGCCCGTTCCTGCTCCCCGCATCAAGCCAGTGGTGCGCTGCTGCCAGTCCGCACGGTCCGTGCCTGTTCCACCGCTGCCTGGTCCGGCACCGGTCAGCTGCTCCACTCCGGAGCCAGAGCAATCCGCTCCACCGGTGTCCAGTCCAGCTCCGGCCAGCGGGGCCAGACCAGACCAGGGGCGCTACGGGGGGGTAGAGGGAGAGTGGTGGTCACGCCCGGAGCCGGATCCGCCTCCGAGGCGGAATGCCCACCCGGCCCCTCCCCTGTTGTGTTTGGTTGGCGCGGTCGCAGTCCGCGCCTTTGGGGGGGGTACTGTCACGCCCTGGCTCTGGGAACTTGTTATGTTTAGTTTTCTATGGGTTTTGTTTCTAGATCGTGTTGATCTATGTTGGCCAGGGTGGTTCCCAATCAGAGATAGCTGTAGCTCGTTGTCTCTGATTGTGGCCCATACTTAGGCAGCCTGTTTTGCACTAGTTAATTTGTGGTATCTTGTTCCGTAGGGTTTGGTGTTGTAACCTAGGACTTCACGTATCGTTTGTTTATTGTTTTGGTTCGTGTTAAGTACGATCAATAAAGTATGTACGCTCATCACGCTGCGCCTTGGTCCGCTTCAGTCAGCGATCGTGACACAAACTATAGTTTTGTCAAGTCGGTTAGGACATCTACTTTGTGCATGACACAAATACTTTTTCCAACAATTGTTTACAGACAGATTATTTCGCTTATAATTCACTGTATCAAAATTCCGGTGGGTCAGAAGTTTACATACACTAAATTAACGGTGCCTTTAAACAGCTTGGAAAATTCCAGAAAATGATTTCATGGCTTTAGAAGCTTCTGATAGGCTAATTGACATCATTTGAGTAAATTGGAGGTGTACCTGTGGATGTATTTCAAGGCCTACCTTCAAACTCAGCTCCTCTTTGCTTGACATCATGGGAAAATCAAAAGAAATCAGCCAAGACCTTAGAAACAAATTGTAGACCTCCACAAAAATAAAATTGTAGACCTCCACAAGTCTGGTTCATCCTTGGGAGCAATTTCCAAACGCCTGAAGGTACCACGTTCATCTGTACAAACAATAGTACACAAGTATAAGCACCATGGGACCACGCAGCCATCATACCGCTCAGGAAGGAGAGGTGTTCTGTCTCCTAGAGATGAACGTACTTTTGTGTGAAAAGTGCAAATCAATCCCAGAACAACAGCAAAGGACCTTGTGAAGATGCTGGAAGAAACAGGTAAAAAAGTATCTATATCCACAGTATAACGAGTCCTATATCGACATAACCTGAAAGGCCGCTCAGCAAGGAAGAAGCCACTGCTCCAAAACCGCCATAAAAAAGCCAGACTAGGGTTTGCAACTGCACATCGGGACAAAGATCATACTTTTTGGAGAAATGTCCTCTGGTCTGATGAAACAAAAATAGAACTGTTTGGCCATAATCACCATTGTAATGTTTGGAGGAAAAAGGGGGTTCCTTGCAAGCCGAAGAACACAATCCCAACAGTGAAGCACAGGGGTGGCAGCATCATGCTGTGGGGGTGCTTTGCTGCAGGAGGGACTGGTGCACTTCGCAATATAAATGGCATCATGAGGAAGGAAAATTATGCGGATATATTGAAGCAACATCTCAAGACATCAGTCAGGAAGTTAAAGCTTGGTCGCAAATGGGTCTTCCAAATGGACAATGACCCCAAGCATAAAATCAAATCAAATTTTATTTGCCACATGCGCCAAATATAACAGGTGTAGACATTACCGTGAAATGCTTACTTACAGCCTTTAACCAACAATGCATTTATTTCTTAATAAAAACAACAACAACAAAAATGTGTTGAGAAAAAAAGAGCAGAAGTAAAATAAAATAACAGTAGGGAGGCTATATACAGGGGGGTACCGGTGCACTGTCAATGTGCGGGGGCACCGGCTAGTTGAAGTAGTTGAGGTAATATGTACATGTGGGTAGAGTTAAAGTGACTATGCATGAATAATTAACAGAGTAGCAGCAGCAGCGTAAAAAGATGGGGTGGGGGTGGGGTGGCAGTGCAAATAGTCAGGGTAGCCATGATTAGCTGTTCAGGAGTCTTATGGCTTGGGGGTAGAAGCTGTTGAGAAGCCTTTTGGACCTAGACTTGGCGCTCCGGTACCGCTTGCCGTGCAGTAGCAGAGAGAACAATCTATGACTAGGGTGGCTGGAATCTTTGACAATTTTGTGGGCCTTCCTCTGACACCGCCTGGTATAGAGGTCCTGGATGGCAGGAAGCTTGGCCCCAGTGATGTACTGGGCCGTACGCACTACCCTCTGTAGATCCTTGCGGTCGGAGGCCGAGCAGTTGCCATACCAGGCAGTGATGCAACCAGTCAGGATGCTCTCGATGGTGCAGCTGTATAACTTTTTGAGGATCTGAGGACCCATGCCAAATATTTTCAGTCTCCTGAGGGGGAATAGGCTTTGTCGTGCCCTCTTCACGACTGTCTTGGTGTGTTTCGACCATGATAGTTTGTTGGTGATATGGACACCAAGGAATTTGAAGATCTCAACCTGTTCCACTACAGCCCCGTCGATGAGAATGGGGGCGTTCTCCGTCCTCTTTTTTTTCCTGTAGTGCACAATCATCTCCTTTGTCTTGGTCACGTTGAGGGAAAGGTTGTTATCCTGGCACCACACGGCCAGGTCTCTGACCCCCTCCCTATAGGCTGTCTCATCGTTGTCGGTGATCAGGCCTACCACTGTTGTGTCGTCTGCAAACTTAATGATGGTGTTGGAGTCGTGCCTGGCCATGCAGTCATGGGTGAACAGGGAGTACAGGAGGGGACTGAGCACGCACCCCTGAGGGGCCCCCGTGTTGAGGATCTGCGTGGCAGATGTGTTGTTACCTACCCTTACCACCTGGGGGCGGCCCATCAGGAAGTCCAGGATCCAGTTGCAGAGGGAGGTGTTTAGTCCCAGGATCCTTAGCTTAGTGATGAGCTTTGAGGGCACTATGGTGTTGAACGCTGAGCTGTAGTCAATGAATAGCATTCTCACGTAGGTGTTCCTCTTGTCCAGGTGGGAAAGAACAGTGTGGAGTGCAATAGAGATTGCATCATCTGTGGATCTGTTGGTGCCGTATGCAAATTAGAGTGGGTCTAGGGTTTCTGGGATAATGGTGTTAATGTGAGCCATGACCAGCCTTTCAAAGCACTTCATGGCTACAGACGTCAGTGCTACAGGTCGGTAGTCATTTAGGCAGGTTATCTTAGTGTCCTTGGGCACGGGGACTATGGTGGTCTGCTTGAAACATGTTGGTATTACAGACTCAGTCAGGGACATGTTGAAAATGTCAGTGAAGACACTTGCCAGTTGGTCAGCACATGCTCGGAGTACACGTCCTGGTAATCCATCTGGCCTTGCGGCCTTGTGAATGTTGACCTGCTTATGAACGTTGACCTGCTTGACTCACATCGGCTACGGAGTGCGTGATCACATAGTCATCCGGAACAGCTGGTGCTCTCATGCATGCTTCAGTGTTGCTTGCCTCGAAGCGTCTGGTAGGCTTGTGTCACTGGGCAGCTCGCGGCTGTGCATCCCTTTGTAGTCTGTAATAGTTTTCAAGCCCTGCCACATCCAACGAGCGTCAGAGCCGGTGTAGTACGATTCAATCTTAGTCCTGTATTGACTCTTTGCCTGATTGATGGTTCATCAGAGGGCATAGCGGGATTTCTTATAAGTGTCCGGGTTAGAGTCCCGCTCCTTGAAAGCGGCAGCTCTACCCTTTAGCTCAGTGCGGATGTTGCCTGTAATCCAGGGCTTCTATTTGGGGTATGTACGTACGGTCATTGTGGGGACGACATCATCGATGCACTTATTGATGAAGCCAGTGACTGATGTGGTGTACTCCTCAATGCTCTCCAAAGAATCCCGGAACGTGTTCCAGTCTGTGCTAGCAAAACAGTCCTGTAGCTTAGCATCTGCATCATCTGACCACTTTTTTATTAACCGAGTCACTGGTGCTTCCTGCTTTAGTTTTTGCTTATAAGCAGGAATCAGGAGGATAGAGTTATGGTCAGATTTGCCAAATGGAGGGCGAGGGAGAGCTTTGTATGCGTCTCTGTGTGTGGAGTAAAGGTTGTCTAGAGTTTTTTTTTCCTCTGGTTGCACATTTAACATGCTGGTAGAAATTAGGTAGAACGGATTTAAGTTTCCCTGCATTAAAGTCCCCGGCCACTAGGAGCGCTGCCTCTGGATGAGCTTATTCCTGTTTAGTTATGGCCTTATACAGTTCATTGAGTGAAATCTTAAACCAGCATTGGTTTGTGGTGGTAAATAGACAGCTATGAAAAATATAGATGAAAACACTCTTGGTAAATTGTGTGGTATACAGCTTATCATAAGATACTCTACCTCAGGCGAGCAAAACCTCAAGACTTCCTTAGTATTTGATTTTGTGCACCAGCTGTTGTTTACAAATATACACAGACCGCCACCCCTTGTCTTACCGGAGTCAGCCATTCTATCCTGCCGATGTAGCTTATAGCCCGCTAGCTGTATGTTGTCCATGTCGTCGTTCAGCCACGACTCGGTGAAACATAAGATATTACAGTTTTTAATGTCCCGTTGGTAGGATAACCGTAATCTTAGGTCATCCAATTTGTTATCCAATGATTGAAGATTGGCTAATAGGATTGATGGAAGAGGCAGTTTACTCGCTCGCCGTCGGATCCTTACAAGCACCCTGACCTACGTCCACGATATCTCAGTCTCTTTCTCCTGCGAATGACGGGATTTTGGGCCTTGTCGGGTGTCTGTAGGATATCCTTCGCGTCCGACTCGTTGAAAAAAAAATATTCGTCCAATACGAGGTGAGTAATCGCTGTCCTGATATCCAGAAGCTCTTTTTGGTTATAAGAGACGATGGCAGAAACATTATGTACAAAATAAATTACAAATAACGCGAAAAACACACATAATAGTACAATTGGTTAGAGGGCATACTTCCAAAGTTGTGGCAAAATGGCTTAAGGACAACAAAGTCAAGGTATTGGAGTGGCCATCACAAAGCCCTGACCTCAATCCTATAGAAAATGTGTGGGCAGAACTGAAAAAGCGTGTGCGAGCAAGGAGGCCTACAAACCTGACTCAGTTACACCAGCTCTGTCAGTAGGAATGGGCCAAAATTCACCCAACTTATTGTGGGAAGCTTGTGGAAGGCTACCCAAAATGTTTGACCCAAGTTAAACAATTTAAAGGCAATGCTACCAAATACTAATTAAGTGTATGTAAACTTCTGACCCACTGGGAATGTGATGAAATAAATAAAAGCTGAAATAAATAAAAGCTGAAATAAATCATTCTCTCTATTATTCTGACATTTTACATTCTTAAAATAAAGTGGTGGTCCTAACTGACCTAAGACAGGGATTTTTTACTAGGATTAAATCTCCGGAATTGTGAAAAACTGAGTTTAAATGTATTTGGCTAAGGTGTATGTAAACATACGACTTCAACTGTATATGTGAGGGGAAAGAGCACAGCAAGATGGCATCAGATTGTAACAACCCCTCTTGGGTAGAATCCCTCTTAGCTGATCCTAGTACAATCATTTTTAGACGCCCAGGTAAAGGCCTTTCTCTGTCCCACTCATCAGGTACATCAGGTACACCTATCCATCTTCTCCGATACCCATATGGGGAAGATGAGGATATTATGAGGACACTGTAAAGAACCCCTTCCCTATCACCCAGTGATTTAATCTACACTGAACAAAAATAGAAATGCAACATGTAAAGTGTTGGTCCCATTTTTCATGAGCTGAAATAAAAGATCACAGAAATGTTCCATACACACAAAAAGCTTGTTTCTCTCAAATTTTGAGTACACATTTGTTTACATCCCTGTTAGTGAGCATTTATCCTTTGCCAAGATAATCCATCCACCTGACAGGTGTGGCATATCAAGAAGCTGATTAAACAGCATGATCATCTCAAAGGTGCACCTTTGTGCTGGGGACAATAAAAGGCCACTCTAAAATGTGCAGTTTTGTCACACAACACAATGCCACAGATGTCTCAAGTTTTGAGGGAGTCTGCAATTGGCATGCTGACTGCAGGAATGTCCAAAAGAGCTGTTGCCAGAGAATTTAATGTCATTTCTGTACCATAAGCCGCCTCCAACGTTGTTTTAGAGACTTTGGCAGTACATCCAACAGGCCTCAACTGCAGAACACATGTAACCACGCCAGCCCAGGACCTCCACATCCGGGTTTTTCACCTGCGGGAGGGGGTGCTGAGGAGTATTTCTGTCTTTAATAAAGTCATTTTGTGGGGAAAAACTCATTCTGATTGGCTGGGCCTGGCTCCCCAGTTGGTGGAACTGGCTCCCAAGTGGTTGGGCCTATGCCCTCCCAGGCCCACCCATGGCTGCGCCTCTGCCCAGTCATGTGAAATCCATAGATTAGGGCCTAATGAATTTATTTCAATTGACTGATTTCCTTCAATGAACTGTAACTCAGTAAAAATTTGAAATTGTTGCACATTGCATTCATATTTTTGTTCAGTATAGTCTAGTGCTCATTGAACAATAACATCGACTCAGGAGGACAATGGATACATTTGTGTTGCTTGTTCCAATATGCACGGACAGAAGTAGCTAGAGTATATGCAGTGAGGGAAAAAAGTATTTGATCCCCTGCTGATTTTGTACGTTTGCCCACTGACAAAGAAATGATAAGTCTATAATTTTAATGGTAGGTTTATTTGAACAGTGAGAGACAGAATAACAACAACAAAATCCAGAAAAACGCATGTCAAAAATGTTATAAATTGATTTGCATTTTAATGAGGGAAATAAGTATTTGACCTCTCAATCAGAAAGATTTCTGGCTCCCAGGTGTCTTTTATACAGGTAACGAGCTAAGATTAGGAGCACACTCTTAAAGGGAGTGCTCCTAATCTCAGTTTGTTACCTGTATAAAAGACACCTGTCCACAGAAGCAATCAATCAATCAGATTCCTAACTCTCCACCATGGCCAAGACCAAAGAGCTCTCCAAGGATGTCAGGGATAAGATTGTAGACCTACACAAGACTGGAATGGGCTACAAGACCATCGCCAAGCAGCTTGGTGAGAAGGTGACAACAGTTGTTGCGATTATTCGCAAATAGAAGAAACACAAAATAACTATCAATCTCCCTCGGCCTGGGGCTCCATGCAAGATCTCACCTTGTGGAGTTGCAATGATCATGAGAATGGTGAGGAATCAGCCCAGAACTACACAGGAGGATATTGTCAATGATCTCAAGGCAGCTGGGACCATAGTCACCAAGAGAACATTTTAGTAATTTAGCAGACACTCTTATCCAGAGCGACTTACAGTTAGTGAGTGCATGCATTATTTAACTTTTTTTTATTTTTTTCATACTGGCCCCCCGTGGGAATCGAGCCCACAACCCTGGCGTTGCAAACGCCATGCTCTACCTACTGAGCTACATCCCTGCCGGCCAGTCCCTCCCCTACCCTGGGCCAATTGTGCGCCGCCCCATGGGTCTCCCGGCCGCGGCCGGGAACGACAGAGCCTGGATTCGAACCAGGATCTCTAGTGGCGCAGTGGTCTAAGGCACTGCATCACAGTGCTAGCTGTGCCACTAGAGATCCTGGTTCGAATCCAGGCTCTGTCGTAGCCGGCCGCGACCGGGAGATGCAGTGCCTTAGACTGCTGCGCCACTTATGAGGCCATGACAACACCAAAACAATTGGTAACACACTACGCCGTGAAGGACTGAAATCCTGCAGCGCCAGCAAGGTCCCCCTGCTCAAGAAAGCACATATACAGGGCTGTCTGAAGTTTGCCAATGAACATCTGAATGATTCAGAGGAGAACTGGGTGAGTGTTGTGGTCAGATGAGACCAAAATGGAGCTCTTTGGCATCAACTCAACTCGCCGTGTTTGGAGGAGGAGGAATGCTGCCTATGACCCCAAGAACACCATCCCCACCGTCAAACATGGAGGTGGAAACATTATGCTTTGGGGTGTTTTTCTGCTAAGAGGACAGGACAACTTCACTGCATCAAAGGGACGATGGACGGGGCCATGTACCGTCAAATCTTTGGTGAGAACCTCCTTCCCTCAACCAGGGCATTGAAAATGGGTTGTGGATGGGTATTCCAGCTTGACAATGACCCAAAACACACGGCCAAGGCAACAAAGGAGTGGCTCAAGAAAAAGCACATTAAGGTCCTGGAGTGGCCTAGCCAGTCTCCAGACCTTAATCCCATAGAAAATCTGTGGAGGGAGCTGAAGGTTCGAGTTGCCAAATGTCAGCCTCGAAACCTTAATGACTTGAAGAAGATCTGCAAAGAGGAGTGGAACAAAATCCCTCCTGAGATGTGTGCAAACCTGGTGGCCAACTACGAGAAACGGCTGACCTCTGTGATTGCCAACAAGGGTTTTGCCACCAAGTACTAAGTCATGTTTTGCAGAGGGGTCATATACTTATTTCCCTCATTAAAATGCAAATCAATTCATAACATTTTTGACATGCGTTTTTCTGGATTTGTTTGTTGTTATTCTGTATCTCACTGTTCAAATAACCCTACCATTAAAATTATAGATTGATCATTTCTTTGTCAGTGGGCAAACGTACAAAATCAGCAGGGGATCAAATACTTTTTTCCCTCATTGTACGTATCAATGCCTGTTAATTGTTTTGAGAATCTGAATGGATGATGTTTTGGATCAGGGTTAAATAATTAAATGATCATCCAAAAATAATACTAAAATAACTAAAATAGTCATTGAGTCAGTCTTCTGCAAAACGCTGAAAATATAAATGTACAGCTTTGTAAGAAAAGTTGTCTGATAATGCTGATTAGAATACATGGGAGCAGTCTGAAGTGGGAGCAGTCTGAAGTGGGAGCAGTCTGAAGCAGACATCTTCAGTCTAAAAACTGTACATTTGTTTGGTTGATTTTCTTGAAAGGTGGAAATAGAAACATTTTAATATTTACCAATATTTCAGGGAATTGAAAATGTGTTTAAAGAATCATAATCTATAGTGTATATAGTATTAGTCTCACATCTAAAATAACAAGGATGCTATGAAGGAGGTGAGAGGTCAATAGACGAATTAAGATGACAATGAAATCACAATGTTTATTGCCACCAGCGACGACCTCAATCCAATGCCAATTAAGGATGTTTTTGTCCATGTAGCTCGCCGATCTGCCTTTGAAAGCGGTGCATTGGGCCCTGAGCAAATTTATACAGTGTTGGCGTGTGTTATCAGGAGGTTTTATGTGTCGCTCTATGAGCCATGCTGGCTCAGTGGTGGCTTTTGCAGTGTCATCAGAATGTGATTAGCAATAGGCCGACCTTCATAACAACACAATTTGAATGTACTACTGCTAGGGATTGTATAATGAATTCGTGATTTTATATAACAATCAATCTAAATAATGAGAACAATATATTTGTTAATGATCTTTATCATCAGATATGTGTGTAATTAATTGATAGTTGACCCTTAGTTGCTATAGCATAGTGACAAGTTATGGTAGGCCTACCCTAAAAGGTTAGTTATTTATTTTATTTTTTTCCCTAATTTGCACTTATTGTTAGTATAAACTAAATAGACTAGGCTAGCCTAGCCCTTATGATAATCAATGTGGACAATAGTTTGTTTCCTTATTAAACAACTTAATGCGTTGTTGTTTTGGGAAAGGTTGGTCTGTCAGCAGGGGAAAATGCAGACCGCAGGTGCTCTGCTCTCTTTAAAGGCCATCTTCCTGTTTTTTTTTTTTTTTCGTTTTTTAAGCAGGCGCTGGCCTATAATAAAAATAATAATATCACACTTTCAGATGCTCTGGTATAGGCTATAACATCATTAGACATTTCATTATCCATAACATAGGCTATATTTTGTCCTTGTATGCATGTCATTAAGACGAGAGTTAATGGGCCTTAAATTGGTCTATAAAACTGCACACGCTTTAAGCATACATGTCGCCTAGCGCCCTGACAAGAGACAGGTCCATGAGATGTCAGGCGCAGCCTGGGTCTCGTGGGACAGTAAATGTTGCCAAGCGTGAAGTATCAGGGGAGCTGGAGTAGCACTCCACTTCAAATTATAGTGCGTGCTAAGCATGTGAGGGGAAAATGCATAATAGACTCAGTGTATTGGTGAACTAACCGAGCAAGCACTGAAAATAAGCAGGAATCAAATCAAATGATTGATTGAATGAATTAGTCTAAGTAGTGGCCCAGGGCCCACACTCCAGCCCCCGTGGAGAGGCTGAAGAAACACTTGTTGCTCCAGTGTTCGCTCACACCTGCCTTGGGCGCACATCTCATCTGTGATCTGAGATTTATACCCAATGCACAAGAGAAAGTGCATGCGTAATTCTGTAATTCAGAGAAAAACTTGCGCTACATATATTCACATAGTGTAAATAGTTCGATATGTTTCTTAATGAGAATAGAATAACATGGCGTATTCATTAGTAGGTCTAATTTGAAAACAGCTCTAAAAACCAGCTAGGCCTGTGTTATTGATAGCTTATCATCCACTGTGTGAACCTATTTGACCAACGCCTGTTTTGTCTGTAAATTAAGACAAGATCTCCTCAGTCCTTCCAATACTGCTTCCTGTGTAGGCTTATTGGGTAACAAGGTAGATATGAACATTTCATTATTGCATAGGCCCTCATTCGTATATCCTTAAACATCAGAGACACCAATCGCCTGGGTTGAATTCGTTCTCTCTGTCTGCCCAACATGACATGTCTGAACGAATGTAACTCATCAACCCACTTCGGTCCTGTCTCCGAAACCCTGCGCTCCCCAAAAACATATTGCAATAATCAGTCCAATTAGTGGAGGTCTAACAGAGAGCTTTCGGGTTAGCGGTGGGAGGTTGTCAAAATAGGGGGCGACTATTAGATGAAACGCGATCCCCATTCATCAGCATTGTAATAATCACCGCTCATGCCAGCCATGCGGGCCCAGCAAAGCTCTGATCAAAATGATCCGTGGAAACAAGAGGTTTATAAACACTGTCAAGGCGAGACGGGTACCTTGATTCGGCCTGTCACTGCCAGGTTCCTCCCGCCTGCAGTAGAAGCTTTGATCAGCACTTGTGACTGCGCAGTGGCCCAGCGGGCACTTTTCGCCTGCAAGGAATAAACGAATAGGCGCACCTTTAACCGCAAGGAGCACTACACCTGTGTAGGGCATTGCATTGCTATTGACAAGGAGTTGGAACAATATAGGCCTATTCTGTAATTGTAGGCCAGATTTATGTGTACGCCCAGTTGGCTCTTAGCGTTTTCTGTTCATGATCCCCAAAGGTCCTAGCAAACAGAATGGAGTATTGATTTGGGTTTTTGATTGGGTTTTGTGAAATTACAATTTTTAGTAGCATAGGCCTAATAGCTTAAACATTTTTTTTTTACATAGGCCTACACAAAGGCCTATCTCAGAACAGAATTTCAAGTGAATTTCATTAAATATTATTTTATGCTAGAGCAATGGGCCTAGACCTGTATAGGCCTAAAGTCTATGTGGCCTATAGACAGGTTCATACATTTTCTCAACAGCCAAATAGCCTATTCATAAGCATTTATCAGACAGGGTGTAGAACATAGTGGGACAGACGACCATTGTCACGCTCATCACAAAAGTTATCATAAACGATCTGGGAGCTTTATGCCCGTAGTGGCTGGTCTGTCAAACAATGTTTGGGTGCTCATTTTAAACATGTGTGCTCGTTGCTTTTGCACCATGAAAACGTTTTCTTCAACCTCTCCTTTAGATTCGTTTTGAAGCACTATTTCGTGTCATTGATTTAAATTATAGGCAATTGGAAATTATAGCCTATTATGCACTGGTTATTTTGTTATTGAACATTTATTAAACATAATTTCATCGTGTGGCCTTGTATTTATATTGAGTGCCACAAATAATTGTAATAGATGTAGCCTATTATTATTATTATTATTATTATTATTATTATTATTATTATTATTATTATTATTATTATTATTATTATTATTATTATTATAAGTAGTATTAGTATTAGTATTAGTATTAGTATTAGTATTAGTATTAATATTATTATTATTATTATTATTATTATTATTATTATTATTATTATTATTGTTAGTAGTACTATTAGTATTAGTATTATTATCACATTTCCCTATGTTATAATACATTTGTAAGTGGATGAAGACGAGGAAACTACTCAGAGGTGTATATAACTAATGCTCCATCTAATATCGTTAAATTGGGAATTTGTATACCTATCTGAATATTCATTTCAGCAGCCTTGTCCCCTGATGATTAGCATCAGTCAAGCTAATGCCTAAATACCACTCTGCAAACTGCAATACCACTCTGCAAACTGCAAACTGCGCTTCAGGCGAAATATGTCGAAAAAAGTCAATGTATTAAACACCGTTCCTTCTGTGAGTGAAAACATAACATGGAAACGGATAAGGGTCTTCTTACAAGATTATTAATCTCGGTGATAAAAAGGAAACTAGTTAGCGTGTGTTTTCATTCGGCGAAATTTGCCAACATATGATATAAAATACCGAGACGCATGTTAAAATGCATGATTTCATTTATGACTACAGTATGCATGCAATTTAACCTACAAGTGCATATGAGACATCCCACTGTCCTTTCACTAAAGACTGGTTTTCTTGCTATTGAGTGTCTTGGTTTACTTGGTCTGAATGAAGCTAGAGTAAAACTACAATATTAAAGAGAAATAGAGACGTAGGCCTATAGCCTAAATATTACCATACATATTGTTGTTGATCCTAAATATTACCATATATATTGTTGTTGGGCTTTTTGAGCCAGTATAACCTCACACTTTTGTATTTTAAATTTGCCATGCGTGCTTAAGGCAATACATCTTGAAATCTTAAAATAAGATAACCGATGAAAATGACCCTATATTCATCGTTGACAATAATGGCACTATTTCTATATTCAATGTAACGAATCTTGCGTGTTGACAAGACGAGCAGTCTACACTTTACCTCGAGACTTGTGGAGAGGCTCGGGCTGGCTGCACCCTTGCGGAGCAATAGGCTACGCTGTGATCACTGGCACTGCACCACAGCTTGGAGCAGCTCGAGTTCGCCTGGAAGAAGCAAGGCAACCGAGGTCCATTTTCATTGAAGGCACAACAACACAGAGCATAACTCTTTTTCATCTCTTGCCACATTTACAACCCTTTCCTATTATACTACAAGCGTTAGCGATTCAATAATTTCACACAACATATAATTTTGCTGAGCTTTCTTGTGGTCTGAGGTGTTATTAAGTTAACAGCAAAATCAGAAAGCTCTTCGGATCAAAGCTGAAACAGGTTTTTTGTGCTCTAATTTACAGAAAGCAGATAACTGAGACGCGTTTAAGATCTGTGGACGGAAAGAGACCTGGCCTAGTGTAATACTTTACTGGTGAGTGTAAATTGACTTAATGAAGAGGTCCCCCTGTGATGCAATAGAAATCTATCAGCTGATCAATTATCCACTCCACCGGTTAATGGATAATGACATATCCACAATAGGCAGCCTCACTCAGAACAATTATTTTTATCGGGAGTTTTTTTTAGAAGACATCATGAGTAGATCTATATTTAAAAAGTATTAACATATATTTCTTAAATCCTATCATCTCCAAACTCATGATGTCTTCATTATCAAGCACGAGCTTTCGTTCCCCTCAGAAAGCCTTAGAGAGCGCGAGCTGTCCCCTCCTCTCTCTCCCAGACCAGTCTTTGCAGAATACACCTCTCTCAACCGTTTGTTTTATTATTCAGGCACCTTGTGAGTTTTCCCTAATGCTACAGTATTCCACATTGTACAGTTCCTGGTGGTGTGCCCACAAGATGCCTGCCTGCCTTGTTATTTTGTCATACCCTCATGTGCATTAAATAATGCATGGTTAATTACACCAGAGGTTGTCAATGCGAACATGATCTAGCAGGGGTTAAACTACGATTGGAAGGTGAGGGAACTGTCTTCAAATCTGGGCACTTTTCTATGCCCAATCTTTAGCAGAAATCAATTTAATTCAACTGTCTCCCATTCCTGGAACACGTCCACAGCGGCACCAGTTTGCCCAAGTTATTCAACTTGAGGATATACTGTTTCTATAGACTTTTGTCACTGTGTCAAAACATGTCAAATAATACCACATATTTCGGGTAACAATTTGTATTGTTCCCCCAGCAATGTTTATTCACGCCTAGCCTATAGTTGAAATATAATTTCTATCCCATGATGTGCCAGGTGCATTGTGTAGGCCTACATAAAATTCCTTATTACAATGTAAGCATTAGATGGCACATCATTAATAAGCAGGAATAGTGGTGACTGTGTATACACTTGTGGATTGTGCATGGTTCCTGGTTATGGACATGAACATTGGGGTCCTGTGCGCGCACTTGCTACGCGCTTTGGCGCCATCCTCCCCAGAAAACAGGGATCACTGCTCCACAGCTTCTCGCTCTTTGGCTGCCTCGAATGTCTGTCAAACTCGGGAGAAAAATAAATGTACAGGAAAAATCTGGGCAATATTTCTATTGGTAGGCGAGCTTGGATAGAAAGGGACAATCAGTCAGTGGGGCCAGGGAGCCACCTCAAAGCATATCGGGTTACTTTGAATGACAGCGTAACCATGACAAATAATTTGACTAAAACTATTGTTTTATCCTCGCCATCCCCGGGTCAGATATCCAACCAATCACAGTTCACATAATCGCTTTTCTTGCCAGCTTAGAATAATATTATTAATTACAAGCGAGCGAGCCTGGTCTTCAGGAGTAGGTTATGTTGAAACGAAATAGAAAAGGTAGAGACCGACTGTGGAAGGAGTAAACACTTTCTATCGGTGTACTTGATGGGAATGCTGTGCATTTTGTATGGCCATTCATGAATGGGACTTTAGTTTTTACATTTCGATTGGATTTTATATTTTGATACAGCCTACTTTTGGAGACCTTCATGGTCGTTCGTGGACGTACAGTGTAGGCTACTTGCATTAATGTCTTAGCCATAAAAGAGGACGTGGAAGTAGAGCAAAACATACCTGTTTATTAACTTGCAACCATGTCTATGCTTCCAACTTTTGGCTTTACGCAAGAGCAAGTTGCGTGCGTCTGCGAGGTCCTCCAACAAGGTGGAAACATCGAACGGCTCGGGCGCTTTTTGTGGTCTTTACCCGCGTGTGAGCACCTCCACAAAAATGAAAGTGTTCTCAAAGCCAAAGCTGTGGTCGCCTTTCACAGAGGAAATTTCAGAGAGCTTTATAAGATACTTGAGAGCCACCAATTTTCCCCTCACAACCACCCGAAGCTGCAGCAGCTGTGGCTCAAAGCACATTACATCGAGGCGGAGAAGCTCCGAGGCCGCCCTCTCGGGGCTGTGGGAAAGTACCGTGTCCGCAGAAAGTTCCCCCTGCCTCGGTCTATCTGGGATGGCGAGGAGACAAGTTACTGTTTCAAAGAGAAGAGCCGGAGCGTGCTCAGAGAATGGTACACGCATAACCCCTACCCTTCCCCGCGAGAGAAGAGGGAGCTCGCCGAGGGCACCGGGTTGACAACCACACAAGTCAGTAACTGGTTCAAAAACAGACGGCAAAGAGACCGCGCTGCAGAAGCTAAGGAAAGGTACGAGTAAGTAAATGTTTACTCGTTGTCTTATTGCTTATATTTTCAATGTTTATGTGTGCGTAAAAGTCTGGACGCTGACTTTACCTTGTATTATTTGTTAGGAAATACTGACTCCTACATTTTATCCTCTCATTTCAAATCAGGTTATTCTAAATTAAATAATATTTTATGTTAAGCTATCATTGATAATAATTATAACTTTGATAAACACAAGCAAACTAATATCATGCTATTATTATTTTACCATTTAACCTATCCATAGGGTTAAATGACGCATGCCTATAAATATGAACACTAGTTAAATTTAAAAGAAAACGTAAGGAATTATCCTTAAAGATATAGAGGACTTGAACGTGTACATGTAGGCCTGGGTTAGCTGTTTTGCACACAAAACAAAGTTCCTTGAATGCCAGGATGTTGATATTCTGCTAGAGGGTGGTAGATATTTTGCTATTGCTTACTGAGCTGTTTGTACATTTCAAAGTTTCGAAATTATAGGCCTACAGTAAAGAGGACATTTAATGTCTTTAGTCATGTGTTCACTCAGAGGGTGTCTTCTTTCACCCGCTGGTGACTTATTCAAGCTGAAACCACTGCGTAAATCAGGCCTTCCCACTTTAAAACCATGAGTCATTGCGTTGCGACCGTGAATGTATGCCTAATACAGGTTTAGCAATAATTATGCATGTCATTTACGCCTGCCAGCTTGTGTGTATACAATTGAGGTTTGACATTATGCCTTCATACCCATATAAGCCCAAACTAACTGTCTAGACCAGTTTAGATATCATTCAAATGGCTCAACATTTTTTTCCTAACGTTGACATGCTGGACTACGGTAGTGACAAATGTCTATTCGTCCTCATTATGGCTATAGGGTAAGTGGTGTTTGATCAAATGTGTTTAGAAACGGCTAAATGCAATTCAGATTTCTAATAATAGTCTAATTATAGCAATAATATAATAACAGTTAAGTTATAAATATAATATAAATTACCTAGTGTGTGTGTGTGTGTGTGTGTGTGTGTGTGTGTGTGTGTGTGTGTGTGTGTGTGTGTGTGTGTGTGTTTGCGCTCGCTCTTAACGCTCTTGTGATGACTGCATTTAGTAGCCAGTTTGTATTATGCGGCCAAACAAAATCTGCACGATGAGACTAGATGACGCAAGAAAATCGAACACTGATCCTTGTTTCAGAAAGGCTTTGACACATGAATTTCACACATTGTTGTTTTAACAGCTGCATAGCCTTCTATAACTTCTTATAAAAAATACAACATAGGCCAATGACAGCAACGACATAACCTACACTGCTCATTTACCAGTTCCTTTTCATCCATAGGCCTGAAACGTGTATATTAAAATCTGTACTCCTACTAAATTCTTAATCTAACAGCTCAGGATAATTATGATGAGCCTATAGGCGTATGTGTCGTTTGCAGGCGAATGCATTTTTGTAAAGGCTACCTGACAATATGGGCTAATGTAGGCTACATTCTAATTTACCATATTATTCTATTTCCTTTTTACAGGGAAAACAACGAAAACTCCAACACCAACAGCCACAACACATTGACTTCTTCCATGAATGGAAATAAAACACTTTTGGGGAGCTCAGACGACGACAAAACGCTTTCAGGTACTCCGGATCACACTTCGTCGAGCGCGGCTATGCTCCTCGCTTCAAACTCAGGGCTGCAGATGCACGGCCTCGCGCCTCCACCTGGGCCTAGCGCCATCCTCGTGCCCAGCCATGACTCTGTGCACCATCATCACTCTTTGAACCCTATGTCGTCCAACCTGGTCGACCTCGGCTCTTAAACACGGGACCCTGTTGGGAAAGGGACTTTCTGAGAGCACGTGGATGTTTGAGAAAAGATTCAGGCACTTGAGGCAAATGGAAAGAACAGAGTCAGGAAAATGTGGCGCACGCGATGAGAGGTGAGATGGTAGGCGTTTAGCTGAACAGGCTGAGCTGAAAGGTATTTTACCGGAATGTAATAACATGTTATACTGTTGAAAACAATAACAATAAAATGTATTAATTCTTGTTACAATTATGTTATTATTTTAGGGGATACATACAGTGAGGGAAAAAAGTATTTGATCCCCTGCTGATTTTGTACGTTTGCCCACTGACAAAGAAATGATCAGTCTATAATTTTAATGGTAGGTTTATTTGAACAGTGAGAGACAGAATAACAACAAAAAACTCCAGAAAAGCGCATGTCAAAAATGTTATCAATTTATTTGCATTTTAATGAGGGAAATAAGTATTTGACGCCTCTGCAAAACATGACTTAGTACTTTGTGGCAAAACCCTTGTTGGTAATCACGGAGGTCAGACGTTTCTTGTAGTTGGCCACCAGGATTGCACACATCTCAGGAGGGATTTTGTCCCACTCCTCTTAGCAGATCTTCTCCAAGTCATTAAGGTTTCGAGGCTGACGTTTGGCAACTCGAAACTTCAGCTCCCTCCACAGATTTTCTATGGGATTTAGGTCTGGAGACTGGCTAGGCCACTCCGGGACCTTAATGTGCTTTTTCGTGAGCCACTCCTTTGTTGCCTTGGCCGTGTGTTTTGGGTCATTGTCATGCTGGAATACCCATCCACGACCCATTTTCAATGCCCCGGCTGAGGGAAGGAGGTTCTCACCCTAGATTTGACGGTACATGTGCTCCTAATCTCAGCTCGTTACCTGTATAAAAGACACCTGGGAGCCAGAAATATTTCTGATTGAGAGGGGGTCAAATACTTATTTCCCTCATTAAAAAGCAAATGAATTTAAAACATTTTTGACATGCGTTTTTCTGGATTTTTTTGTTGTTATTCTGTCTCTCACTGTTCAAATAAACCTACCATTAAAATTATAGACTGATCATTTCTTTGTCAGTGGGCAAACGTACAAAATCAGCAGGGGATCAAATACTTGTTTCCCTAACTGTATCAACAGATGCATAAACTCCAAGTAAGGTACCCCATGACCTTTTGTTTACACATAGGTTTTCCAAGAGAGCCATATTCAGTTTGATTTTGTTTTGGGTTATCATCGCGAAGTGTTTTACTATCACGAGAGCCTTATGTGAACGATTACAGATTATCATCTTTTATTATTTGTTATTTTTAAATCATTTGGAAAGCGACTGCATGTCAACTCTGCGATTAATATAAAAAACATAAACAAATCGATCCCACTATAGTTTTATATAAACCTTTACAATTAAAACGAAGAAAATGAGAAGTTGTTTAATTTATAATATTTCAGATTTTTTATTTGAAACATGGCAATTCATTTTTATGGAATTTGTTTTTGCATATCATAGTATCCATTAAGAAATATTTAATATGATGGAAAACACCACTTGTGACGTGTTGCTAAATGCTTTAGAACTCACATTTAAAACTATTGTTGACCTTAATGTCAAGAGGTGCGTCAAGTATAGGAGGAGCCCGTGATTTGCGTCGATTAATTATTTCGGAAAAGGGGACAGAATGCCTAGCCTGAAAATAGATATGTGTTATGCCTCTGAGTTATGATTAGTCTATCAAGCAGGCTATGCCTATAGCCTGTAAACCGGATGCAAAGGCAGCGCAATATGACACCTGGTTGTTCTCTATTTTTCTTGCAATAGGCTAAGACTTGGGTCTATATCATTTCTTGAAATGTAATGTGACCAGACAAAATGTCAGTAGCCTACAAAGTCTTTGAAAACGTAAAAGCTTATTTGTCTATATAAGTTTAGTCAGTTTTTCTTGTCTTGTTATGTTCGAGTTTGAAGATGTATGATGAAGGTGTATGGCGCTTATGCTGCGTCTATACAGGCAGCCCAATTTTGATATTTTTCATGCTAATTGCTCTTTTGACCAATCACATCAGATCTTTTCACATCAGCTCTATAAGGCTTTATAGGTCCAGAACCCCAGTGGCCATGCGTATTACACTTTTACCGAGAAATGTGCTTTTTAGGTTTGGCCTAGGCCTAATATGGCTGTGCTGAGATTGCGTGACCCTCCCTCCGCCCGCCCCCTTCCAATATAGGCTAATGATGATGAAATCTCTACTGAAATCTATCATAACTGCAAAACAAGTGCAACACTTTTGCAACATACTTGTTATACAAATTGGACATTGTTCATTGTGCCCGTTAACTGCATACATGGACTGCTGTGTGTTCTAGGGCCTACAATTTATTGTTATTATATTTGTTCGGTCGTGAGTCCCGAAGAGAAAAAACGAGAAACAACTCCTCTCACGGTTCTGCCCCATATACCATGGCTTTTGGTGCAGTGTAGAGTTTTTTTGTTTTTTTTTACAGTAGACTATTTTACAGTATGTCATATGTCTATGGAATAGAATGAAAGCATGAACCTGACTACGGCGGTCAGTCTATGTGGCATTATTTTAAAAACAGGACTGAAGAGTGCATTGGGTATTATCAAGAAAAGCTGACCGAAATGACGTAGACTATAACGGAGCTTGATGTTCAAGTGATGACACTTAATCTTTCCTCAAGCAGATGAGAACAAAAGTGCGTTGTTCACGGAGACAAACACAAAACTAGAAACATGTTGAAAGATGGCACTTTGTTTGAATAGCTTTTAGCCACCACCTCCCGTCAACCAATCTCTTCTACTTTCAAAGTCTTGTAGAATATTTCTAAAAACAACATTGACATATTCCCTTTTTGAGGAATTGTCGGTCTTCATTATTTATTTATTTTTGTCATTTAGCAGACGCTCTTATCCAGAGCGACTTACAGTTAGTGAATACATTTTTCATACTGGCCCCCCGTGGGAAAAGAACCCACAACCCTGGCGTTGCAAATGCCATGCTCTACCAGCTGAGCTACACCGGGCCTTACATAGTTGCATCTCTCTATTCAAATTGGATAGCTGGCGCAATTCTAAGTTTGAGATGCGTCGACCCAATTCCATGTTTTGAATATGATCTTTACAATAAAAAAAAACTGATTTTGCACTGTGGCCTTGGACTATGTGAATTCAGATATAAGCAAGATGCTACTCAAGGTATGCATTTATATTGGCCTACTTTGCACAGCATTCGTAAAATTGTGGGTATAACCAAATGTTTTTCTTGAGTGGTAAACATCACACCTTGTTGGCTCATGGACCAAAAAGTCATTGACGTATTGTATAAGTATTCAGTCCTCTCTCTTTATAATTAGCAAACATTTTAATGGATACTCAAACCAAATACTTTGGTTCTCACAAAACATATATTTTATTTCCTGGGAAGTGCACGGTTCTGCTTTTGACTTTCTCTCTCTTTCTCCAACAGCTAAAATCCGAATTTTAACTAGCTTGTATGAGTGCAGCATGTGTGCCTAAAGAGGAGCGGGAAGGTTGTTAAACTTTTGGGCATAAGATGTTACAAAACTCTGTCGGCATTAACAAGAACCTTTGGTTATAAATGCAATGCAATATGTTGGTTTAATGCTGGAAAGACGGTTTATGGGAAAATGACTCAACAACTGCAACAACAAAAAGTAATGGAAACTAACTAAACAATAGTGCATTTTTGCACTGCATTCCACAGTCTCTCTCTCTCTCTCGAATTTTACAAAGTGGCTAAATACGTGGCAGGTGTAATTTCAGTGGTAATATCCAATTTGCTCAGTGGTATTATATTGACTGTAACAATTGTTGCTGACTTTAGGCTCCGGTGCAGATAACAGCCTTCCAGTACTTGTAATTGTACAAGTATAGACAATTAATTCTTAGAACAATATACCCATGGACTTGCGCAATGTTTTCGACATGTAAACAAGTGTCCAGTAGACAGAAAGCAGAATAGGTCACTTGAGCCTTCCCCAAATAAGCCGATTAATAAGTCCTAAATCAATGAGAAACCTAATAACCATGTGTTCTAAGCATATAATTAATTTTCATTTCAAGGCTGAATCTTAACTTGAGATGTGCACGTACAACTTCCGCACATATCTTTCACCGACACCAACGCATGCTTTACACAATGTAATATTTATGTACGGGTTTTCTCAATGCACCCCTTTGCCAATATTGTATAACAGTATGGGGTATATACAAAGTGAGACCATTCTATTTCCATTAAAAAATCCATCTATTTGACACACAAATATTTTTTTGAAATGGGTCACGGGCATCACCAGATCCAGAAGCGAATGCCTTTTTAAGCAAATGGAGACCTCTCTCACCCAGGCACTGGAGCAGCCTGCTGTTAGACCATACAGCATGTAATTCATTGTGTGGGCCCTTACACTTTAACTATGGGTTTCGCTTGACCTTTATACTGGAACTCATTGGAATATTTGATTAGTCTGTAGGCATAAATCTTCTGTTCATACCCATGCGTCAGATTACGCACATGTAGGACTGACTTACATTTGCATTGTTCTATAATTAATTTGTCAAATATTACTATATATATAGTATATGTCAGATAGGTATTTAAATGCAAGATTGTATTCAATTGAAATGTAATT
Source organism: Coregonus clupeaformis (assembly GCF_020615455.1). Lineage (NCBI taxonomy): Eukaryota > Metazoa > Chordata > Actinopteri > Salmoniformes > Salmonidae > Coregonus > Coregonus clupeaformis. The sequence goes on along the minus strand of NW_025533511.1, from coordinate 122,317 downwards.
CTAGACAATATCATTCGCCTAATAATATTATTTATTTATTGTGTTGCTTGTCAAGATTTTGGGCTGTGATTGTTGTCATGGGTTTAAATTCTTTGTGATTTAATCTGATAAGGTTTTCCTGATAACATTTCGATTTTAGCAAACTATGAATAACAAACTAAGGACCATATTTTTATATTCAAAGCTATTGTTTTCTAAAAGCCATTTAGATATATATTTTTAAATTATACAATTCAACGAATGTAGGCTATTGTTATGCGATTGGGCAAGTCTCCTAACCAAGCAACATGTTCAATGAAAACCTTTGCGGACATGTTGACATAATACCCATAGCTAGCTTTTAATTACAAGTGAATAAAGGATAGGTGTTAGACATATTTATTTCTAGGCCTGTATAAGGCTCGTTTCAGCAGTAGACTAAACATTATTGTGGCTGAAAGGTAATATTATTTGCGTTCAATATGACCGTACCCTTGACAGAAAATCAATAACGTATACCTTATCAGCTGCTGGACCTGATCTAATCGATAGTAGACTGTCAATATAGCCACATTCCATAATATGCAGCTATCAACGGATCAAAGGAAATCTATTACCTGTAAACTCATTTAGAACATTTTTACCATCAACACTGAAATCTTGACTAAAGTTATTTAAAGGTGCAGCCTTTCATTTTATTCTGTGATACAGATGCATTGGAGGATGTTACATGACCTGAAGCTAGGCCTACCTATACCTATAAAATTGATCCAGTGTTTTGATACTAAACTCACTCATGTTTATGCATGTTGACAGCCTACTCAGTCATCGGAATCAGCTAGCTGAATAGCACAAGGCACACAAATGTAATTACAACCGTTCAGTTTAGTTTCACTTGTTGTTCCTATATTTTTTGGACTATAAAGTCACATAGACAGGACTTCTGTTGACAAGGAAGTAGCACAAAATGATATTCAAGACAACTAAAGAACATTCTAATCCCCCGTACAATTGTCCTTTTTACATTGACTAAAAGACTCCCAAATAATAATAATAATAATAACAATAATAATTATTATTATTGTTGTTCTTGCTGTCATTATATAATTAAGCAATAAGACCTGAGGGGGTGTGGTATATAGCCAATATAACATTTCTGAGGGCTGTTCTTAAGCACAACGTGAAGCAGAGTGCCTGGATACGGCCCTTAGCCATGGTATATTGGCCATATACTACAAACCCCCGAGGTGCCTCATTGCTATTATAAACTAGTTACCAACATAATTATAACAGTAAACAAGTAATTTGCATCATACCCCTGCTATATTGTCTGAAATAACCCAAACGACCCAGTTTATAATATTAATTATACATTATAGTTGTAATTGTCATAGCCTACCAATCATCAACATCCGTTAATAACTATCGATTACAGTGGTGTGATGGAGTGTTTTGTGCACAGTTGAGAACTATTCCATTGGGTAAGGTACAATGGGATGTGTAGATTACAACGTTTCTTGGCCCAGAATATATTGCATCCCCTAAAACGAGATAAAACGGTGGGGGAAACAGACGGTGTTCTGTTACGGTCAACGAAGAGCGCCCAATAGGCAGGGGAGTAGGCTATAACCAGAGGCTAAGAATTAATGCACTGCACTCCCCCTGTACGCATACAGTTACAACACCGCTGCTGCCTGTCACAGACGCTGACCTTTGCTTGAGTGAATGGTCACTGTTCAGGCCTACTCCTCCTGAGACTTATCGTGACACAAAGGGAACCCTGTCACAAGTGGAGTCAAAGTCGAGCTGGCTGTATATTTTGTGACCTGTATACATATCATGTGGTGTTTGGTTGTAGGAAAAACTACTCCATCTCACATAAATTGTACATTTAGAAATTCAGATGACGCAGGCCATGTTGATTCCATCAAGTTCAGCAGCGATAGTTTTTCCAGAGGCGTCACATGACACCATATCGTTAAATCAGTCCACCCAGAGATTAACTAGACCATTATTTATGCATTTACAGTGCATTCATTCGGAACGCAATGGGGCAGATTAAATCATGTACAAACCTTATAAGTAGTATAGCACACAATACTGATTTAACTGGTGTTTTGATGTCGTATATCAACTGACAGCATAAAAATGTTTTACATCTTAACTCAGCAGCTATGAGGTGTTACAGACTTCCATTTATGTTTTGAGGTTGGACTTTAGCACCTGAAGCATTTTAGCACATAGGGCGCACCAATTGGTGTCACCTCGTTAGTCAGAATGTGTTACACCTGTGCTGTTTGCCATCTCGTTAGTGGGAAGGTGTTTCACCTGTGCTGGTCCAGGTGCTATTTAAGAGTGTCTGGCCCAGTGCTCCAGCTGTCTTGAGAGATGTGGAGGGTCAACACCTTTAGTTGGCTCGCCCTATTTGATTTCTAGAAAAACAAACCTTTGTCTGATCTTCCCAGTTTTTGTTTTGCTCAACTTTTTGGTTTGCTTCCTGTCTTTAAGTTTGTGGGGTTTTCTATTTTTTGCTTCTTATTGGGCAAATTTAGTGGGTGCTCATTGTGGGTGTCTTCCAGTTGTTGCTAGTGAACTTTCAGTGGACACCCCCATGAGTGTCTTTCAGAAGCCCCCCTTAAAACCCCACCCGTTTCGTTTTGGTTGTGTTCAGTGACTCTTTGTTAGTTCCCTCTTCCGTTTGAGCGGCATTATTAGGTTTTCTAGCTGGGGAACGTAACAGAGGTCAAATTATTCTTAAAAGCCTATTGTAGAACTATACTGAAATTACTGTCAGACCAGAAAAAGTATGAATTAACTAAAAATATTTCTGTAATTATTTGAGCTTTAACATGCTGAGTATGTTAGTAAAGGGGTGTTCTCTTCCATTATCTGTGATCTAATCAGTCTCTGAAGTATGGCCACTTTTGTTGGTGTTATTGTCAAGAGAGACCCTAATATTCCCATTCAACCTATTGCATTTGTGGCAAAAACATTAAATATATAGCGGTTAACACTGGAATAACTGATAGTTATTATTTGAATTACTGATGGGTTGAGGAATCTGAAGTGGTCTGTCACATAATAATTTAACACGTTCATTATTTTTTTCCCGTAGTTATTATACATTGACTACACTATCACTCCTATTTCATATGTCACAGCGATTCACCGATACATATACTATGATGCTGGTAAAGTTTTGTTTCAGTAGCTATAGTTAGCTAGCTAACTATCTAGCTAGGTGTCATCATCTAAAATACCCCTAATTTATAAGACAGTTCTTATTTGATTAATGATGGTCGGACACACCTATGTGAAGCTAGCCACAATAAAGATTAGCCACAATAGTGGAATTTGATGTTCGCCTTCAAAATAAAGGTCTCTCATTGAAGGTGATGTAAATTAATACAAGTAGTGGAATTATGCCATAATGGAATAGATCATGCTAAACAAGGTTGGAATGTTGTTAAATAAATTCTACAAAAGACAATAATTTGTTATTTTGACAAAAATTAGACTTTAGAATTACATTGGTGGCACACTTATTTCACAGTACAGCCTTACCTATGGATTGTGGATCAATGACATGGGGTATCTGTTATGAATACTCAGGGAGAAAAAGGTGTAGATTCACGGGCAGAGCGAACTGAACTAAATAAGGAGCAAATGAGACCAGGTGAGTAACAAACACAGGTGAAATCAATGAACAAATATGAAAGACAGGGCTACGTTCAAGAACACAAAGAAACAGGGCTACGTTCAAGAACACAAAGAAACAGGGCTACGTTCAAGAACACAAAGAAACAGGGCTATATTCAAGAACACAAGATGGACAAAAATAAATAAATACAGAACTATATTCAAGAACACAAGTTGGACTAAGAAAATAAATACAGAACCCCCCCCGGAAGGAGAGGCTGAGGGCGACCCCCAGTCGGTCACAGAAGGCTCGCCACACCCGGGAGACAAACTGGGGCCCGCGGTCAGAGACGATGTCCTCCGGAATCCCATACAGACGGTACACCTGCTGGAACATACACTCAGCCAATTCCATGGCGTTAGGTAAATGAGGAAGAGGAACCAGACAACACATTTTTGAAAAACTGTCTACTATTGGCAAAGGTTGAAGCTTACCGGAAGGGAGATGACGAGGGCTTTTGGTTTGGGCACAGACTGGACAGGAGAGTATGTAATCCCTGACATCGGATGCCAGTGAGGACCACCAGAATTTACGGGCTAGAGGTTTGGTGGTTTGTGTAATGCCCGGATGTCCTGACCCCAAGGACGTGTGACACCATTGCATCAGTTGGGGTCTAACAGCTGCTGGTACGTAACTCTTCCCAGCTGGTGTCTCAGGAGGAGCCGGGTCTGAGGTTAGGGCTTCCTGTATGGCAGAGTGAACCTCCCACTGTACCGGTCCCATAATGCAAGAGGAAGGAAGAATGGGTGTAGGGTCTGAGTTACTGGTCAGAAGGTCAAACTGGCAGGAGAGAGCATCAGCTTTTACATTTTTCTTTCCAGGGATGTAAGTAACATGAAAATGGAAGCGTGTGAAGAAGAGAGCCCAGCGGGCTTGTCTGGAGTTTAACCTCTTGGCCCCTCTGATATATTCCAGATTATGATGATCTGTTAGGACGAGAAAGGGATGTTTTGCGCCCTCCAACCAGTGGCGCCACTCCTCGAGGGCCAGCTTGATGGTGAGGATTTATCTGTTCCCCACATCGTAATTCCTCAAGCGGCGGACAACTTCCTGGAGAAGAAGGCACAAGGATGTGATTTTGGAGGTGTTCCCACCCACTGAGAGAGTATGGCTCCTACTCCTACTTCGGAGGCATCCACCTCCAGGGTGAAAGGAAGGATCGGATCAGGTTGGCGAAGGACAGGAGCTGAGGTGAAGAGGCGTTTCAAGTTGTTACATTTACATCATTTAGCAGACACTCTTATCCAGAGCGACTCACAAATTGGTGCATTCAATTTATGATAGCCAGTGGGACGACCACTTTTTATTTTTTTTAATGGTGGGGGGGGTAGAAGGATTACTTTATACTATTCCAGGTATTCCTTAAAGAGGTAGGGTTTCAAGTGTCTCCGGAAGGTGGTCAGTGACTCCGCTGTCCTGGCGTCTTTTGAAAGCAGTCAAGGCGGTATCAGTCCATTGAAGGGTCCGGGTCTTTTGGCTGGTAAGGGCAGTGAGGGGAGCGGCAGTAGAACTGAAGTTTCAAATGAACCGGCGATAGAAGTTGGAGAACCCAATGAAACATTGGAATTCCTTAACGGTGGTGGGTTTGGGCCAGTTTCTGATGGCGGTGACTTAGTTCTCATCCATGCTGACCCCTCCAGGTGTCAGTACGAAACCGAGGAAGTTAGAGGTTACATGGAAGGTGCTCTTTTCAGTCTTCACATAAAGGTTTTGGTCAAGGAGCCGTTGAAGAACCTTTTGTCCATGCTGTATGTGTTCCTTCAGGGAGTGGGAGTAAATCAGGATGTCATCAATGTAGACGATGAGAAAGCGGTTGATCATATCCTGGAAAATCTTGTTCATAAAGGATTGGAAGATGGCGGGGGCGTTAGTAAGGCCGCAGGGCATGACCAGGTATTTGTAGTACCTTCGTCCGGTGATAAAGGCCGTCTTCCATTTGTCGCCTGCACGTATATGGATAAGGTTATATGCACTTCGTAGGTCGAGTTTTGTATAGATGTTGGCACGGCCCACTTGTTCAAGGGTCGCTGGGATCAGAGGAACAGGGAAATGGTTCTTGACCGTGACGTCATTCAGGGAACGGTAATCAATACATGGACGGAGACCACCGTCCTTTTTACCAACGAAGAAGAAGCTGGATGCAGCCGGGGAAGAAGAAGGACGAATGAAACCTTGTATGTAGTTCTCCATTGCCTCATTTTCCGGGATAGATAGGGGGTAAACACGGCCCGTCGGTGGGGACACTCCAGGGAGTAAGTCAATAGCGCAGTCCACAAGCTCTTGTACTAGCTGGTGATCGATAAAATTACCTGCTGCTCCCGACTCTATAAAGCCCTCTACGTACTTAGTAACCCCCTTCGCGGTTATCAATACTGGGATGGAGAATTGCTTCTGGGAGATATTTAGAAATAAGGACACGCCTACCTGCATTGCAGCAGAGGGACCTTTATCATCTCTCCGTGGGGGCCAACAGGGCAATGGCTGAGTAGATGAGCTTTCCCTCCACAGTATAGGCAGATCCCTTCTTGGTTCCGCCTTTGACGTTCGATACGCGGGAGAGGAGCATGCCTCAACTGCATGGGCTCTGGAAGACTCGGACGGGATGACGGAATCATGGAAAGAGAAGGTTTCAGGTTCCTGGGTGGCAGAGTTCTTCAAAGGTCAGCGATGAGGTGGTCGATGGAGATGGACATACAGATGTATTGATTTAAATCCTGAAGGTCACCTCTACAGGCCAGCTCCGCCTGAAGTTCCCTGTTGAGCCCTCTTCGGTAGACAGTAAGTAAAGCATCCTCACTCCATCTACTCCCTGCAGCCATGGTGCGGAACTCGAGGGCATACTCAGCATCTGAATTGCATCGTTGTTGAAGTTCTATGAGGAGGTCTCCTATAGGACGACCGGAAGGAGAGTGATCGAATACCTCTTTGAAGAGGGTGTGGAAATGGGTCTCGGATCCGAGTTCTGTGCTGTTGGCAGTCCATATGGCAGTGGCCCAATCCAGGGCTTTGCCTGTGAATAGAGACCCAACAAAACCCACCCTGCTCTTGTCGGTGGCGAAGTTAGTGGGGTTGTGCTCAATGTATTTGCTGCATTGCATCAGAAATCCCTGACATTTCCCAGGTGAACCGTCATACTTTCCAGGCATGGATATGAATGAAGGAGAGCTATGGGTTACAATAACTGGCATCGGAGGAGTAGGGATAGGGATAGGCTGGCGGAGAAGATGTCAGATTACCTCCATACACTCCTCTTGCTGGGTTAGGCGCAGCTGTGGCTCCGCTGAATCTATTCCGTTTTTTGCTGTGAGGTATTCTGTAATGAATACTCAGGGAGAAAAAGGTGTAGATACACATTTACATTACATTATTTAGCAGACACTCTTATCCAGAGCGACTTACAGTTAGTGCATACATTATTCTTTTTTATTTTCATACTGGCCCCCCGTGGGAATCGAATCCACAACCCTGGTGTTGCAAACGCCATGCTCTACCAACTGAGCTACCTCCCTGCCGGCCATTCCCTCCCCTACCCTGGACGACGCTGGGCCAATTGTGCGCCGCCCCATTGGTCCCCCGGTTGCGGCCGGCTACAGCAGAGCCTGGATTCGAACCAGGATCTCTAGTGGCACAGCTAGCACTGCGATGCAGTGCCTTAGACCACTGCGCCACTCGGGAGATTGCTGCAGGTGTTTATTATGCCTTCACAAAAGGCAGGAATCGTGGTCACAAGCAGGCAATGGTCATACACAGGTAGGCAGGAGAATCAAAAACTAGGACTGAAGGCTATAACTGGTTCTCACAAATGAGATAGGAAAAGGCTTAGTAGAGTCAAAACAAACAATACCTCACAAGGTACAAACCGAAATAACTGAACTAAATAAGGAGCTAATGAGACCAGGTGAGTAACAAACACAGGTGAAATCAATGAACAAAAATGACAGACAGGGCTACGTTCAAGGACACAAAGAAACAGGGCTACGTTCAAGAACACAAGGTTGACTAAGAAAATAAATAAAGAACCTTACAGTATCAGTCTGCCCAGTGACACCCACAGAACATTAGCATCGTAGCTCTTATTGCGGGACTCTGAAATCACTGTGAATTGAGCCACATGTATTGTACCAGTCAACCTACTATGTGTATTGAACACTATTCCAGAGGAAAAACAATACAACGTGGACGTTTTGGAATCTAATAACTTTGAGGAGGACTTTCCCACAGTCAAAGTCCTGCAATAAGAGCTACGACACTAATATTTGCGTAAACTCTTCACATTTGTGTTCTGTGGGTGTCACAGAGTAGACTGATGCCACATTTCATTGCTCCACATTCCAACACTCCAACATTGTTGAACATTATCTAGTCTATATATGGCATGAGTCCACCAATTGTAACCTTTTGCGTCACTTTCAAATAGGGACTTTTATTTTGAAGGCAAACCGCAAACGCCACTAATGTGGCTTATCCTTATTGTGGCTAGCTTCACAACACATAACCCGGTCCGGTCAAGCCTCACTAACCAGATGAAGCTAGCTGGCTGCTTATAATGTTAGCTTTGGGCAAAGGGTTAAGTAGCTAGTTATTTTCATGAACTGAAGTTCGATTTCAATAGGAGAACAACAAGTGGCTACCTAGCTAATACTTACTCACATGGATTCCTAAATCATTGCTAAGAATATTGAAAATGACTGCAGTTTCTACGGTCATAGTTTTTTGGTAGACACTCTTATCCAGAGCGACTTACAGGAGCAATTAAGTTTAAGTGCCTTGCTCAAGGGCACATCGACAGATTTTTCACCTAGTCGGCTCTGGGATTAGAACCAGCAACCTCTCGGTTATTGGCACAAAGCTCTTAACCACTAAGCTACCTGCCGCTCAGGCTGGTTGCATTGGTGCTAGCTAGGTACCAATCTAAAGCTAGCTAGCTTCCCCAGAAATTGCAAAAAAAAAATCTCTATCAAAGATATTTGATCCTGCTCGTTTGATCCTGATCTTATTTCAAATGCTCGGTCGAACAAATAATGCCTTATTACCAACGCTGTATTATAAACACATTGTGGCCGGTGTGTGTGCTTGTTTGCAGACTTTTTCGTACAGCTTTGACAGTGCTACTGATCATAGTGGTGGCTTGCATGGGCAAATTCAGCACACACAACATTCTATAATAGAATTGTGTTATTTGACATGTCAAATTAAAAGCTTATTTGAGGCTTAAAATAGTGTTATTTGACGTGCATCTTTTTTGACACACAAAGACCCAAACGGCGTTCCATATGCAAGGCAGTGTATCATGAATACAGTCATAGGTAAATGGCAGTGGTGTAAAGTAGGTAAGTAAAAATACTTTATGGTACTACTTAAGTCGTTTTTTTTTTTTATCTGTACTTTACTATTTATTTTTTTTGACCATTTTTACATCACTACATTCTTAAAGAAAATAATGTACTTTCTACATACATTTTCCCTGACACCCAAAAGTACTCCTTATATTATGAATGCTTAGCAGGACAGGAAAATGGACCGATTCACACACTTATCAAGAGAACATCCCTGGTCATCCCTACTGACTCTGATATGACTGACTCACTAAACACAAATGCTTCATTTGTAAATTATGTCTGTGTGTTGGAGTGTGCCCCTGGCTATCCATCAATTTTAAAAACAAGAAAATGGTGCCATCTGGTTTGCTTAATATATGGAATTTGAAATGATTTTTACTTTTTACTTTTGATACTTAATTATATTTTAGTAATTACATTTACTTTGATACTTAAGTATATTTAAAACCAAATACGTTTAGACTTTTACTCCAGCAGTATTTTAGTGGGTGACTTTCACTTTTACTTGAGTAATTTTCTATTAAGGTATCTTTAATTTTACTCAAGTATGACAATTGGGTACTTTTTCCACCACTGATAAATGGGTTGACTGGCCCTCCGCTATCACATCGGGCTGAACAAAGCCATTTACCTGAGACTGTATTCATGATACAGCACTGCTTCTTGTGCCTTCTTGCTTAATTATACAACGGGTGGGTCTAATCCATGCCTTTTGCGGCCAGTGGCTGTTGTGCCCTTGGGTTGAATATAACCATTTCAATTCCCTTCTCCCTGCGTGCTGCATGCTCCAAAGCACCTCTCACTCACATGGCTCTCCAGCACGTGATTGGGTCTTTCTCACAGGCTACAAGTGAAGACAGACACATCGGGGATGCAACTGCACGCGTCCTTATCCAATTCCGAGGTGCATATTGAAGATATTGGAAGAACTGTCCACATTTACTTTTTGTCGGCCAACAAGATGAGTTGGCCTAACGAACAGCAAAAGCACTAGAGTATGTCAATCTACTATCCCCCATAGTACAACATTTGACCTATTCTATTCTGTGCGAGAAATAAATATTCCTAACATAGTCTGAGACAGTTGTGGGATGTGATAGATCCCAAATGAATACAACCAAACCCCGGCCAAACCCGGACGACCCTGTATGTACAGTATGTCAGTTTGGCTCTACACCCATTGTAAAGCGGATTAATATGCTTAATTTTAAGAAGTTATTTGGCCAATTTAGTTGTGATACAAACCTTATCAAAACATATAGACCTATGGGCTAGGCTACATTAGGTGTGGGACTATGAATCGAAAAAGTCCTCAAAAAAAGGTCTGCATCACATCTTGCCTTATGCTGGGCATCATTCACAGGTGATAATATATAATTCACAAATGATAGGCTAATATTGTCACCCATCAGATTATTATTGATTCAATCTTGTTTTTACATATACTAAATAATATGTTTGAAATTCGTTTTGATTTAGAATGTACCATTATCATGCACCTGTCTCGAAACCGGGGCAGGGGGGAAAAATACATCTCATCTATGCACTTAAATAGCGAATAGAGGACGCTTTTCCGTGGTTTATTTTCATGCCAACCAGGTATGCTTTACTCCTGTTGTAAAGAGAAGCAATGTGCTTAATATTAGGAAAGTTGAGAAATAAATATAGTAGGCCTAGCCTATAGAAAGCTGATGGGATCCTCCTCTTTTTAATAGAGGACATCACTCTGTTTTCTCAATCAATTGCATAGCCTATAGAAATGTTGCACAACATGAGCTCATGGGCTCTCATTAAGTGTTTGATTAGATTTTTCATTACATTTGCATTGATGTCAGAGTGATTAGAGGGACAATAGAGTGCTGAGTACCAGGCAGTTAGCAAGTTTGGTAGGCTACTAATGACAATCAGCAGCATCAAACCATGGAGAAGCCTAATTACCATGACTAAACGGTCACGTTTAAATTGACTGCCTTCATGACTCGTGACCGCCAAGGTGGCGATAATATCGTCACCATAACAGCCCTAGTCGGGACTATATCTCGTGGAAGGATGAAATAGTATGAATAAATTCATCAAAATAATGTTTTTAATAAAAAAATGTCAGTCATTATTTGAATATGTTGGTAACCCGTAGTATACAGTGCCTTCAGAAAGTATTCACTAGCCTTGACTTTTTCCACATTTTGTTGTGTTACAGCCTGAATTTTAAATTGATAAAATTAAGATTTTTTTGGTCACTGGCCTGCACACTATACCCCATAATGTCAAAGTGGAATTATGTTTTTTGACATTTTTACAAATTAATAAAAAATGAAAAGCAGGAATGTCTTGAGTCAATAAGTATTCAACCCCTTTGTTATGGCAAGCCTAAATAAGTTCAGGAGTAACATTTTGCTTAACAAGTCACATAATAAGTTGCATGGACTCACTCTGTGTGCAATAATAGTGTTTAACATGATTTTTTTATGACTACCTCATCTCTGTATACCACACATACAAATATCTGTAAGGTTCCTCAGTCGAGCAGTGAATTTCAAACACAGATTCAACCACAAAGACCAGGGAGGTTTTCCAATGACTCGCGAAGAAGGGCACCTATTGGTAGATGGGTAAAAATAAAAAGAGCAGGCATCTCTTAGATCATGGTGAAGTTATTAATTACGCTTTGGATGGTGTATCAATACACCCAGTCACTACAAAGATACAGGCATCCTTCCTAACTCAGTTGCCAGAGAGAAAGGAAACCACTCAAGAATTTCACTGTGAGGCCAATGGTGACTAAAACATTTATAGAGTTGAATGGCTGTGATAGGAGAAAACTGAAGATGGATCAACAACATTGTAGTTACTCTACAATACTAACCTAATTGACAGAGTGAAAAGAAGGAAGCCTGAACAGAATATAAATATTCAAAATATTGTCCTGAATACAAAGTGTTATGTTTGGGGTAAATCCTTATACATCATATTACTAAGTACCACTCTACATATTTTAAAGCATAGTGGTGGCTGCATCATATTATTTTACATTTACATTTTTAGTCATTTAGCAGACGCTCTTATCCAGAGCGACTTACAGTTAGTGAGTGCATACATTATATTTTTCATACTGGCCCCCCGTGGGAAACGAACCCACAACCCTGGCGTTGCAAACGCCATGCTCTACCAACTGAGCTACATCCCTGCCGGCCATTCCCTCCCCTACCCTGGACGACGCCGGGCCAATTGTGCGCCGCCCTATGGGTCTCCCGGTCATGGCCGGCTACGACAGAGCCTGGATTCGAACCAGGATCTCGTGGCACAGCTAGCACTGCGATGCAGTGCCTTAGACCACTGCGCCACTCAGGAGACTTATTATGGATATGCTTGTAATCGTTAAGGACAGGGAGTTTTTCAGTATAAAAAATAAACGGAATGGAGCTAAGCAAAGGCAAAATCCTAGAGGAAAACCTGGTTCAGTCTGTTTTCCATCAGACACTGGGAGATGAATTTTCACCTTTCAGCAGGACAATAACCTAAAACAAAAGGCCAGATCTACACTGGAGTTGCTTACCAAGAAGACAGTGAATGTTCCTGAGTGGCCGAGTTACAGTTTTGACTTAAATCTGCTTGAAAATGGTTCTTTAGCAATGATCAACAACCAATTTGAGAGAGCTTGAAGAAATTTGAAAAGAATAATGGGAAAATGTTGCACAATCCAGGTGTGGAAAGCTCTTAGAGACTTACCCAGAAAGATTCACCACTGTAATCGCTGTATTGACTCAGGGGGTTGAATACTTATCTAATCAAGATATATTGTTGTTTTATTTTTCATGACTTTTCTTTACAAATGTTATAATATTTCTTCCACTTTGACATGCAGAGTATTTTGTGTAGATTGTTGACAAACAAAATGACAATTAAATCCATTTTAATCCCACTTTGTAACACAACAAAATGTGGAAAAAAGTCAAGGGCTGTGAATACTTTCTGAAGGCACTGTAAAAGTGATAATGCCCTTGAAGCCAGTGTTTGGAGGATATATTGGCATGGTTTGCCGGCCCTCGATGAAACACCCATGCCAATATATCCTCCAAACACCGGCTTCTCTGGCATTATCACTTAAATGTCATACAAAGAGGTGTCACAAGGTTGGGAATGATGATAGTTTCTTGTGATGTCACATTCCACACTATGACATCAGATGTAGTCTGTGACATCATAGATCAGAATGTCCATGGTGTACTTGTTATAGTTTTCCTATTGATGCGGTAAAGGAGATTGGCGCAATTTCAACAAATCTGATCTAAGTGGATATTTGTCAAATCAAATGATTTATGTAGTGTAACAGGCCCACAATGTGCTTATTTCTGCCCAATCTGGATATAATTGGCTGTTTTTGCTACATAACATGTGGAAGTTGTCCCTTTTCAGGTTTAAAAGAAGCGGCTGCTAAACACTAACTCATGTTTGTATAAACTGGTTAGCATAGCTAGCATACAGAAATAGTTGATGGTAGTCAAAGTCGTTTTTAACTGTAATGCAGTTGATTGGTAATGATGACATGAACATGTGTTGACATCTAAACAAGCATTATTAAAAAACACAATTACCTTATTTACATAAGTATTCAGACCCTTTGCTATGAGACTCGAAATTGAGCTCAGGTGCATCCTGTTTCCATTGATCATCCTGGAGATGTTTCTACAACTTGATTGGAGTCCACCTGTGGTAAATTCAATTGATTGGACATGATTTGGAAAGGCTCACACCTGTCTATATAAGGTCCCACAGTTGACAGTGCATGACAGAGCAAAAACCAAGCCATGAGGTCGAAGGTATTGTCCGTAGGGCTCCGAGACAGGATTATGTTGAGGCACAGATCTGGGGAAGGGTACCAAAAACTGTCTGCAACATTGAAGGTCCCCAAGAACACAGTGGCCTCCATCATCTTAAATGGAAGAAGTTTGGAACCACCAATATTCTTCCTAGAGCTGGCCGCCCGGCCAAACAGAGCAATTGAGGGAGAAGTGCCTTGGTCAGGGAGGTGACCAAGAACCCGATGGTCACACTGACATAGCTCCAGAGTTCCTCTGTGGAGATGGGAGAACCTTCCAGAAGGACAACCATCTCTGCAGCACTCCACCAATCAGGCCGTTATGGTAGAGTGGCCAGACGGAAGCCATTCCTCAGTAAAAGGCACATGACAGCTCACTTGGAGTTTGCCAAAAGACATCTAAAGGACTCAGACCATGAGAAACAAGATTCTCTGGTCTGATGAAACCAAGATGTAACTCTTTGGACTGAATGTCAAGAGTCACATCTGGAGGAAACCTGGCACCATCCCTACGGTGACGCATGGTGGTGGCAGCACCATGCTGTGGGGATGTTTTTCAGCGGCAGGGACTGGGAGACTAGTCAGGATCAAGGGAAAGATGAATGGAGCCAAATACAGAGAGATCCTTAATGAAAACCTGCTCCAGAGCGCTCAGGACCTCAGACTGGGGAGAAGCTTCACATTCCAACAGGACAACGACCCTAAGCACACAGCCAAGACAACGCAGGATTGGCTTTGGGACAAGTCTCTGAATGTCCTTGAGTGGCCCAGCCAGAGCCCAGACTTGAACCCGATCGAACATCTCTGGAGAGACCTGAAAATAGCTGTGCAGCGACGCTCCCCATCCAACATGACAGAGCCTGAGAGGATCTGCAGAGAAGAATGGGAGAAACTCCCTAAATATAGGTGTGCCAAGCTTGTAGCGTCATACCCAAGAAGACTCAAGGCTGTAATCGCTGCCAAAGGTGCTTCAACAAAGTACTGAGTAGAGGGCCTTAATACTTATGTAAATGTGATATTTCAGTTTTGTATTTTTTATAAATTGGCAAAAACCTGTTTTTGCTTTGTCATCAATCCATTTTAGAATAAGGCTGTAACGTAACAAAATGTGGAAAAAGTCAAGGGGTCTGAATACTTTCCAAATGCACTGTATATGCATTATAGACAATAGGATTCTAAATTAATGTCATATATAGAAGCCATTTTCCACCTCACAATGACATCACAACATCCTTACAGGCTTGATACTACTAGACAAGTAGGTGGTGAACTTGACTATAGTGTTGTTGTACAGTTCGCTTTTGTTTGTTTCTAGCCAAACAGGAATTACTAGGTAGACTGAGTAATTTAAACCGATGCCCAGAACAAACTGTGTGCTCCTCATCAACTGCCCTGTCACTCAAAAACAACATTGGTTGGCAGCATCAAGACAATCCAGTTTTGGAAAGAAAATATATATCCATGCACAAAAATATGAATCCAACATGCAAGAATTTCAAAGACTTTAATGAGACAGTTCATAGAAGGAAATCAGTCGATTGAAATAAATAAAATAGGCCCTAATCTATGGATTTCACATGACTGGGCAGAGGCGCAGCCATGGGTGAGCCTGGGAGGGCATAGGCCCACCCACTAGGGAGCCAGGTCCACCCACTGGGGACCAGGCCCAGCCAATCAAAATGACTTTTCCCCCACAAAATTGCTTTATTACAGACAGAAATACTCTTCACCCCCCCCAGACGATCCTGCAGGTGAAGAAGCCGGATGTGGAGTTCCTGGGCCAGCGTGGTTACACGTACTCTGCGGTTGTGAGGCCGGTTGGACGTACTGCCAAATTCTCTGAAACAACGTTGGAGGCGGCTTATGGTCGTGAAATGAACATTCAATTCTCTGCAACAGCTCTGTTGGACATTCCTGCAGTCAGCATACTAATTGAACACTCCCTCAAAACTTGAGACATCTGTGGCATTGTGTTGTGTGACAAAACTGCACATTTTAGAGTGGCCTTTTATTGTCCCCAGCACAAGGTGCACCTATATAATGATCATGCTGTTTAATCAGCTTCTTGATATGCCACACCTTTCAGGTGGATGGATTATCTTGGCAAAGGAGAAATGCTCACTAACAGGGATGTAAGCAAATTTGTTCACAAAATATGAGACAAGTAAGCTTTTTGTGCATATGGAACATTTCTGGAATCGTTTATTTCAGCTCATTTATATGTTGCGTTTATATTTTTGTTGTGTATATTATGTTGATATACAGCTTTAGGTACTTTAAAGGCACATTTTCAAAGATATAAAGAGAGCATTACTATCTTTAATACATGAAAGAGTGATCTGTGCATTTGCGCAGAAAGCTTTTTTAATGCTAACAACATGAATGTAAACTATCATCAACATGACTTTACTGACTTTATGTGAGGATGCAGACGTGTCAATCAGGGTTTGTAGTGATGATGATGAAATGTCTGAGTTGGCTCCATAAATGAGGGCTTGGTAATTATTAGGAAACCTGGTGAGATGCAGTTCACCTTCAACATTGGTAAACCATATGGTCTAGGATACAGTTAGTCCAACAGTATTACTAAGGAGGAGACCGTGGTAGCCTAAACAAGGTGACTGTGGAAGTGAACCAGGGTCAATGACTGCATTGTTTTAGTAAAACCTAAGATGACGATGAGGAGGAGGATGCATGTGTGTCTGTCTTCCTGCTGCAATGGAAACCACAACAATTACACCTCAAACATTGCAGACAAGTGCAGACTCCTAAATGATCAGAGAGAGATGGAGAGAGAGAGAGATGGAGAGAGAGAGAGAGAGAGAGAGAGAGAGAGAGAGAGAGAGAGAGAGAGAGAGAGAGAGAGAGAGAGAAAGAGAGAATTTCTTCAAAGGTGAGTTGCTTAGATCCATCCTGGCGGTGATGCATTGAACACTTGCACCCTCTAGAGGAAAAGAGCTTAACCAGCACCCATATTACAATGCATCACTTTACATTGCAATACAGTATCTGTTGATAGGGAGGTTTTGTTATGCACTAGACTTTACAGGATACATTCAAATATGTTCTTCAAGGTATTTTGCAAGGTTCAATATAAATATCATTCAAAACTTTACTGAACAGTATTGTTCCTGGCGCTGACGAAGATGGCGGCCTCGCGACTAGCTCTTAGGAAACTTTGCAGTATTTTGTTTTTTTATGTATTATTTTTTACATTATTAGCTCAGAAAGTGTTTTGCATTATTACATTCAGCTGGGATAAACTATTGGATATCAGAGCGGCTGTAACTCACCAGCATTACGATCAGGAATACGACTTTCCCGAAGCAGATCCTTTGTTTGCTCTCCCCAGGGCAACTGAACTGATTCCAGCGGCTGACCCAAAACATCGCCGGCGGAGGAGAGGCACTCTGAGCGGCCTGCTGGTTCGACTTAGGAGGCGCGCACACCACCCACCGCTTCCCTAGCCGCGTACTCAGAGCATGCGCAGACCAGCTTTTTACGGACATATTCAATCTCTCCCTTTCCCAGTCTGCTGTTCCCACATGCTTCAAGATGGCCACCATTGTTCCTGTACCCAAGAAAGCAAAGGTAACTGAACTAAATGACTATCGCCCTGTAGCACTCACCTCTGTCATCATGAAGTGCTTTGAGAGACTAGTCAAGGATCATATCACCTCTACCTTACCTGTCACCCTAGACCCACTCCAATTTCCAGATGCAGCGCTCCTAGTAGCCGGGGACTTTAATGCAGGGAAACTTAAATCCGTTCTACCTCATTTCTACCAGCATGTTAAATGTGCAACCAGAGGGGAAAAAACTCTAGACCACCTTTACTCCACACACAAAGACGCATACAAAGCTCTCCCTCGCCCTCCATTTGGCAAATCTGACCATAACTCTATCCTCCTGATTCCTGCTTATAAGCAAAAACTGAAGCAGGAAGCACCAGTGATTCGGCTAATAAAAAAGTGGTCAGATGACGCAGATGCTAAGCTACAGGACTGTTTTGCTAGCACAGACTGGAACATGTTCCGGGATTCTTCAGACAGCATTGAGGAGTACACCACATCAGTCACTGGCTTCATCAATAAGTGCATCGATGATGTCGTCCCCACAGTGACCGTACGTACATACCCCAACCAGAAGCCATGGATTACAGGAAACATCCGCACTGAGCTAAAGGGTAGAGCTGCCGCTTTCAAGGAACGGGACTCTAACCCGGACGCTTATAAGAAATCCCGCTATGCCCTCCGACGAACCATCAAACAGGCAAAGAGTCAATACAGGGCTAAGATTGAATCGTACTACACTGGCTCTGACGCTCGTCAGATGTGGCAGGGCTTGAAAACTATTACAGACTACAAAGGGAAGCACAGCCGTGAGCTGCTCAGTGACACAAGCCTACCAGACGAGGTAAACCACTTCTATGCTCGCTTCGAGGCAAGCAACACTGAAGCATGCATGAGAGCACCAGCTGTTCCGGATGACTATGTGATCACGCTCTCCGTAGCCGATGTGAGTAAGACTTTTAAGCAGGTCAACATTCACAAGGCCGCAGGGCCAGACGGATTACCAGGACGTGTACTCCGAGCATGTGCTGACCAACTGGCAAGTGTCTTCACTGACATTTTCAACATGTCCCTGACTGAGTCTGTAAAACCAACATGTTTCAAGCAGACCACCATAGTCCCCGTGCCCAAGGACTCTAAGATAACCTGCCTAAATGACTACCGACCCGTAGCACTGACGTCTGTAGCCATGAAGCGCTTTGAAAGGCTGGTCATGGCTCACATCAACAGCATTATCCCAGAAACCCTAGACCCACTCCAATTTGCATACCGCCCCAACAGATCCACAGATGATGCAATCTCTATTGCACTCCACACTGCCCTTTCCCCACCTGGACAAGAGGAACACCTACGTGAGAATGCTATTCATTGACTACAGCTCAGCATTCAACACCATAGTGCCCTCTAAGCTCATCACTAAGCTAAGGATCCTGGGACTAAACACCTCCCTCTGCAACTGGATCCTGGACTTCCTGACGGGCCGCCCCAGGTGGTAAGGGTAGGTAACAACACATCTGCCACACTGATCCTCAACACGGGGGCCCCTCAGGGGTGCGTGCTCAGTCCCCTCCTGTACTCTCTGTTCACCCATGACTGCATGGCCAGGCACGACTCCAACACCATCATTAAGTTTGCCGACGACACAACAGTGGTAGGCCTGATCACCGACAACGATGAGACAGCCTATAGGGAGGAGGTCAGAGACCTGGCCGTGTGGTGCCAGGACAACAACCTCTCCCTCAACGTGACCAAGACAAAGGAGATGATTGTGGACTACAGGAAAAAAAAGAGGACTGAGCACGCCCCCATTCTCATCGACGGGGCTGTAGTGGAACAGGTTGAGAGCTTCAAGTTCCTTGGTGTCCACATCACCAACGAACTATCATGGTCCAAACACACCAAGACAGTCGTGAAGAGGGCACGACAAAGCCTATTCCCCCTCAGGAGACTGAAAAGGTTTGGCATGGGTCCTCAGATCCTCAAAAAATTATACAGCTGCACCATCGAGAGCATCCTGACTGGTTGCATCACCGCCTGGTATGGCAACTGCTTGGCCTCCGACCGCAACGCACTACAGAGGGTAGTGCGTACGGCCCAGTACATCACTGGGGCCAAGCTTCCTGCCATCCAGGACCTCTATACCAGGCGGTGTCAGAGGAAGGCCCTCAAAATTTTCAAAGACTCCAGCCACCCTAGTCATAGACTGTTCTCCCTGCTACCGCACGCCAAGCGGTACCGGAGTGCCAAGTCTAGGTCCAAAAGACTTCTCAACAGCTTCTATCCCCAAGCCATAAGACTCCTGAACAGCTAATCATGGCTACCCGGACTATTTGCACTGCCCCCCCACCCCATCCTTTTTACGCTGCTGCTACTCTGTTAATTATTTATGCATAGTCACTTTAACTCTACCCACATGTACATATTACTTCAACTATCTCAACTAGCCGGTGCCCCCGCACATTGACTCTGCACCGGTACCCCCCTGTATATATAGCCTCCCTACTGTTATTTTATTTTACTTCTGCTCTTTTTTTTCTCAACACTTTTTTTGTTGTTGTTTTATTTTTTACTTTTTTGTTAAAAATAAATGCACTGTTGGTTAAGGGCTGTAAGTAAGCATTTCACTGTAATGTCTGCACCTGTTGTATTCGGCGCATGTGACCAATAAAATTTGATTTGATTTGATTTGATTTGAAATGGTCCACCCACGCAGACAGTGTGGTGAAGAAGGAGCATTATCGGGGGCAAACTACCCGCCCTCCAAGACACATACAGCACCCGATGTCACAGGAAGGCCAAAAAGATCATCAAGGACATCAACCACCCAAGCCACTGCCTGTTCACCCCGCTATCATCCAGAAGGCGAGGTCAGTACAGGTGCATCAAAGCTGGGACCGAGAGAATGAAAAACAGCTTCTATCGCAAGGCCATCAGACTGTTAAATAGCCATCACTAGCACATTAGAGGCTGCTGCTGCCTATTTAAATCACTGGCCACTTTTAGAAATAGAACACTAGTCACTTTAATAATGTTTACATATCTTGCACTACTCATCTCATATGTATATACTGCATTCTATTCTATAATATTCGACTGTATCTTAGTCCATGCCGCTCTGTCATTGCTTGTCCATGTATGTATATATTCTTAAATCTCATTCCTTACTAGTTTTGTGTGTATTGGGTATATGTTGTGAAATTGTTAGATATTACTGCACTGTCGGAGCTAGAAGCACAGGCATTTCGCTACACCCGCTATAACATCTGCTAAACACGTGTATGTGACAAATACAATTTTATTTTATTTTATTTGAATTTATTGTGCAAGGTCCAATAGAAATATCCATAGATACAATTGCCTTTTTGTCCATGTCCTCACATGGTCACACATTTTCCTTGGTCCAGAAGAAATTAGAATAGAGTCCTGTACCCTTTCCACACTACTGAACTGGGCCAAATTGGTGGCTGGCAGCACAGTATAGTTTGGGTCACGTAACAGTGTGGAAAGGGTACCAGTGTCACACCCACTATTCTGAATGACCAACTGAACATCTCATTCACACTCTAGTCCTCATGGCTCAGCTGTTCTGCACAGTAGCTGCTGGCAAATCACACTGCTCTCTCTTCCTCTCTCTCCATCTGTTTTATTTTCATCTCCCTATCCTTCCCATTTCCACAGGCTCCGTTGTTTCGCTCCCTCTTTCCTTCCGATAACTAGACCAGACTGGTTTCCAAGTTGAGGACTAAAATTTTACAGACCACCATAGTCCCTGTGCCCAAGAAAGCAAAGTTAAGCTGCCTAAATGACTACCGCTCCGTAGCACTCACGTCGGTAGCCATGAAGTGCATTGAAAGGCTGGTCATGGCTCACTCCCTGTTCACCCACGACTGCGTGACCAAGCATGACTCCAACACCATCATTAAGTTTGCTGACAACACAACAGTGGTAGGCCTGATCACTGACAACGATGAGACAGCCTATAGGGAGGAGGTCAGAGACCTGGCAGTGTGGTGCCAGGACAACAACCTCTCCCTCACGTGAGCAAAACAAAGAAGCTGATCTTGGACTACAGGAAAAGGAGGGCCGAACAAGCCCCCATTCACATCGACGGTGCTGTAGTGGAGCGGGTCGAGAGTTTCAAGTTCCTTGGTGTCCACATCACCAACAAACCATCATGGTGCAAACACACCAAGACAGTCGTGAAGAGGGCACGACAACACCTTTTCCCCCTCAGGAGACTGAAAAGATTTGACATGGGTCCCCAGATGCTTATAAAGTTCTACAGCTGCACCATCGAGAGCATCCTGACCGGTTGCATCACCGCCTGGTATGGCAACAGCTCGGCATCCGACCATAAGGCGCTACAGAGGGTAGTGTGTACGGCCCAGTACATCACTGGGGTCAAGCTTCCTGCCATCAAGGATCTACAACACCAGTCAAAAGTTTGGACACACCTACTCATTCAAGGGTTTTTCTTTATTTTTACATTTTTTTTTATATTGTAGAATAATAGTGAAGACATCAAAACTATGAAAAAAACACATATGGAATCATGTAGTAACCAAGAAAGTGTTAAACAAATCAAAATATATTTTATGTTTGAGATTCTTCAAATAGCCACCCTTTGCCTTGATGACAGCATTGCACACTCTTGGTATTCTCTCAACCAGCTTCGTGAGGTATTCACCTGGAATGCATTTCAATTAACAGTTAATTTGTGGAATTTCGTTCCTTCTTAATGTGTTTGAGCCAATCAGTTGTGTTGTGACAAGGTAGGGGGGGTAAACAGAAGATAGCCCTATTTGGTAAAAGACCAAGTCCATATTATGGCAAGAACAGATCAAATAAGCAAAGAGAAACGACAGTCCATCATTACTTTAAGACAGGAAGGTCAGTCAATACGGAACATTTCAAGAACTTTGAACTTTTCTTCAAGTGCAGTCGCAAAAACCATCAAGCACTATAATGAAACTGGCTCTCATGAGTACTGCCACAGGAATTGAAGACCCAGAGTTACCTCTGCTGCAGAGTATAAGTTCATTAGACTTACCAGCCTCAGAAATTGCAGCCCAAATAAATGCTTCACAGAGTTCAAGTAGACACATCTCAACATCAACTGTTCAGAGGGGACTGTGTGAATCAGGCCTTCATGGTCGAATTGCTGCAAAGAAACCACTATTAAAGGACACCAATAATAAGAAGAGACCTGCTTGGGCCAAGAAACTCGAGCAATGGACATTAGACCGGTGGAAAAGTGTCCTTTGGTCTGGAGTCCAAATTTGAGATTTTTGGTTCAAACCGGCATGTCTTTGTGAGACGCGGTGTGGGTGAAGGGATAATCTCTGCATGTTTAGTTCCCACCGTAAAGCATGGAGGAGGAGGTGTTATGGTGTGGGGGTGTTTGCTGGTGACAATGTCTGTGATTTATTTAGACTTCTAGTCACTCTTAACCAGCATGGCTACCACAGCATTCTGCAGAGATACGCCATCCCATCTGGTTGAGCTTAGTGGGACTATAATTTGTTTTTCAACAGGACAATGACCCAACACACCTCCAGGCTGTGTAAGGTCTATTTTACCAAGAAGGAGAGTGATGGAGTGCTGCATCAGATGACCTGGCCTCCACAATCTCCCGACCTCAACCCAATTGAGATGGCTTGGGATGAGTCGGACCGCAGAGTGAAGGAAAAGCAGCCAACAAGTGCTCAGCATATGTGTGAACTTCTTCAAGATTGTTGGAAAATCATTCCAGGTGAAACTGGATGAGAGAATGCCAAGAGTGTGCAAAGCTGTCATCAAGGCAAAGGTGGCTATTTGAATAATCTCAAATATGAAATATATTTTGATTTATTTAACACTTTTTTGGTCACTACATGATTCCATATGTGTTATTTCATAGTTTTGATGTCTTCACTATTACTCTACAATGTAAAAAATAGTAAAAATAAAGAAAAACCCTTGAATTAGTAGGTGTGTCCAAACTTTGGACTGATACTGTATATACTAGGCGGTGTCAGAGGAAGGCCCAAAAAAAAGGTCAAAGACTCCAGTCACCCAAGTCATAAACTGTTCTCTCTGCTACCGCACGGCAAGCGGTACCTTAGTGCCAAGTCTAGGTCCAAAAGGCTCCATAACAGCTTCTACCCCCAAGCCATAAGACTGCTGAACAATTAGTTTTTTTCAATTACTTAAGCACAATTTTGAATTTTTCAACCCCCTTCACACAATTAGCTCAACACTACACCAAAGTAGCACAACACCTCAGATCATTTGCAAAATGGAACACTTTTGTCAAAACTATACAATGTCTTATAAAAACCTTATTTTGTCGTCATAACATAAACCCAACCATCATATGGTCTGATTCTGTTTGAATCAGTTAAACACTCCTGTGCTCAACCTAAAACACTTTAAGCATTTCCAGAGAGAAAGTGTAAAAATAAATTCACCAACACCACATGACACCAATTGTGCAGACTAATGAAAATATGTATTTATTTTCATGTACTCAAGTCAGTCAATACTGAACATTTCAACAAAACATTCATAACAAAATATTTTCCAGTTTTCATACAGTATTACTGAACGTACCATTGTAAGCTTACAGTAATACTGTAACATAAATTACATATCCAGTTCAGTACCGAATAAAAAAAGAAAAATAACCTAAACATCTCTCCGCCTAGCTGGATCTGGCCACAGGGCCTCGTCAACATCACAGGCTATATTTTCATTTGCAAGGCAACGTGGGAAGAATATTTTGGATTGACGAATCCACCCCTGTATGGATGCTGCTTCAATTTGATCACATGCTTCCACCATAGCTTGAATGAGGGCCATCTGGACATAGGGCCGGAGATCATAAACCTTCCACCGCCATGCTGAGAATAACTCCTCGATGGGGTTTAGGAAGGGGGAGTATGGTGGAAGGTATTGAACTGTAAATTGTGGGTGTTGATGAAACCAGTTTTGGACCAGAGCAGAACGATGGAAAGCTACATTGTCCCAGATGACAATGTATTGCATCTGGTCCCTTTGATTTGCTGCTGTGATAATATTGTGTAATCTGTCTAAAAATGTAAGAATGAGGTCAGTGTTGTAAGGACCCAAGTTGGCATGGCGGTGGAGGACCCCATTCTGTGTAATGGCAGCACAAAGGGTAATGTTACCCCCACGTTGCCCTTGTACATTGACAATAGCCCTGTGGCCAATGATGTTTCTTCCCCTTCGTCTCACTGTTGTCAGGTTAAATCCAGCCTCATCAATGTATATAAACTCATGCAGGACTTCCTCCGCATCCATTTGCAAAACTCTCTGAAATACAGCAAAAGATCACATTGTGTAGATCAATTTACTGTAGGTCTGCTATACAGTAAAATTACATGTACAGTAAAAAGGTTATGTGTGAAGTATATGATACTACAGTCAGTGAACAAAACGTACCACCACATATTCACGCCGCAGGCCTTTCACCCTGTCTGAATTTCTTTCAAATGGCACTTTATACAGTTGTTTCATCAGAACTTTATGTTTTTTAAGGATACAGGCTATTGTTGACAGCGAGACCTGTTGGACATTATTGAAAATTCGGTGATCATTGACAATATGGGCTTGAATTTCTCTACATCTGATTGCATTATTGGCCAAAACAAGGTTTATGATCTCTCTCTCTCTTGCTCCTGTGTGAATATGGGGCCCCTTCCTCCTTGGTGTTCTCGACATTCAATCCTATGTTGGCCAAACAAAATACATGTAGATGGCACCATTATTCAACAAGCAGGTCTGACCAAACTGAAATACTCCAGAGGATGTCTAGCATGAATCAACTGAAGGTTAGTGTTTAAAAAAGAGAAGACTAGCATGAATCAACTGAAGGTTAGTGTTTAAAGAAGAGAAGACTAACATGAATCAAGTGAAGGTTAGTGAAAGTTAATGAAAGTTAGTCAAGCTTAGTGAAAGTTAGTGTTTATGCCTCATCATATTATTGCCACACTGATGGTTAATTAGTTGTGGCTCTTGTGTCATTATTGGTACCTTCCTATCATATTTGATGACCTAATACAAACTATAGATTTCAAATGGTGTGTCTTGAGAGAAGGGCGATGGGGAATTACTTTTATTAGGAAATTGTAAGACAGCTGCTATAACCGTCTTTAAAAATAAGTTACATGTAACTCTGTCATGCCCAGCAGATGGCACCATTACTCAACAAGCAGGTCTGACCAAACTGAAATACTGCAGAGGATGTCCAATGGCTATGTTATATACAGAAAAACAATGGCTATGTTCTATACATTAAAATAAAATAAAAACTTCTTACACAATTATAGTCTATTCTAACAGAATGGTCTGTCAACACTGTGGACCTCACTAGGAAATGTTAGAGGTTGAGATTTTGAGAGTGTGACATTTGAGAGAGAAAGAAACTGATATCATTAGCCCAGTACAAACACTGATATCATTAGCCCAGTACAAACACTGATACTATTGTAGTGGCTGGACATTGAGGCAGTTACCATTGCAGTGGCTGGACCTTGAGGCAGTTACCATTGTAGTGGCTGGACCTTGAGGCAGTTACCATTGCAGTGGCTGGACATTGAGGCAGATACCATTGCAAGTTACCATTGCAGTGGCTGGACCTTGAGGCAGTTACCATTGTAGTGGCTGGACCTTGAGGCAGTTACCATTGCAGTGGCTGGACCTTGATGCAGTTACCATTGTAGTGGCTGGACCTAGAGGCAGTTGCCGTTGCAGTGGCTGGACCTTGAGAAAGTTACCATTGCAGTGGCTGGATCTTGAGGCATTACCATTGTAATGGCTGGACCTTGAGGCAGTTACCACTGTAATGGCTGGACCTTGAGGCAGTTACCATTGTAGTGGCTGGACCTTGAGGCAGTTACCATTGTAGTGGCTGGACCTTGAGGCAGTTACCATTGTAGTGGCTGGACCTTGAGGCAGTTACCATTGTATTGGCTGGACCTTGAGGCAGTTACCATTGCAGTGGCTGGACCTTGAGGCAGTTACCATTGTAGTGGCTGGACCTTGAGACAGTTACCATTGTAGTGGCTGGACCTTGAGACAGTTACCATTGTAGTGGCTGGACCTTGAGGCAGTTACCATTGTAGTGGCTGGACCTTGAGGCAGTTACTATTGCAGTGGCTGGACCTTGAGACAGTTACCATTGCAGTGGCTGGACATTGAGGCAGTTACCATTGCAAGTTACCATTGCAGTGGCTGGACCTTGAGGTAGTTACCATTGTAGTGGCTGGACCTTGAGGCAGTTACCATTGCAGTGGCTGGACCTTGATGCAGTTACCATTGTAGTGGCTGGACCTTGAGGCAGTTACCGTTGCAGTGGCTGGACATTGAGGCAGTTACCATTGCAGTGGCTGGACCTTGAGGCAGTTACCATTGTAGTGGCTGGACCTTGAGGCAGTTACCATTGTAGTGGCTGGACCTTGAGGCAGTTACCATTGCAGTGGCTGGATCTTGAGAAAGTTACCATTGCAGTGGCTGGACATTGAGGCAGTTACGATTGCAAGTTACCATTGTAGTGGCTGGACCTTGAGGCAGTTACCGTTGCAGTGGCTGGACCTTGAAGCAGTTACCATTGTAGTGGCTGGATCTTGAGGCAGTTACCATTGTAGTGGCTGGACCTTGAGGCAATTACACCTGTAATGGCTGGACCTTGAGGCAGTTACCATTGTAGTGGCTGGACCTTGAGGCAGTTACCATTGTAGTGGCTGGAACTTGAGGCAGTTACCATTGTAGTGGCTGGATCTTGAGGCAGTTACCATTGTAGTGGCTGGACCTTGAGGCAGTTACCACTGTAATGGCTGGACCTTGAGGCAGTTACCATTGCAGTGGCTGGACCTTGAGGCAGTTACCATTGTAGTGGCTGGACCTTGAGGCTTTTACCATTGTAGTGGCTGTACCTTGAGACAGTTACCATTGCAGTGGCTGGATCTTGAGAAATTTACCATTGCAGTGGCTGGACATTGAGGCAGTTACCATTGCAAGTTACCATTGTAGTGGCTGGACCTTGAGGCAGTTACAGTTGCAGTGGCTGGACCTTGAAGCAGTTACCATTGTAGTGGCTGGATCTTGAGGCAGTTACCATTGTAATGGCTGGACCTTGAGGCAGTTACCATTGTAGTGGCTGGACCTTGAGGCAGTTACCATTGTAGTGGCTGGACCTTGAGGCAGTTACCATTGTAGTGGCTGGATCTTGAGGCAGTAACCATTGTAGTGGCTGGACCTTGAGGCAGTTACCATTGCAGTGGCTGGACATTGAGGCAGTTACCATTGCAAGTTACCATTGCAGTGGCTGGACCTTGAGGCAGTTACCATTGTAGTGGCTGGACCTTGAGGCAGTTACCATTGCAGTGGCTGGACCTTGATGCAGTTACCATTGTAGTGGCTGGACCTTGAGGCAGTTACCATTGTAGTGGCTGGACCTTGAGGCAGTTACCATTGCAGTGGCTGGATCTTGAGAAAGTTACCATTGCAGTGGCTGGACCTAGAGGCAGTTGCCGTTGCAGTGGCTGGACCTTGAGAAAGTTACCATTGCAGTGGCTGGATCTTGAGGCATTACCATTGTAATGGCTGGACCTTGAGGCAGTTACCACTGTAATGGCTGGACCTTGAGGCAGTTACCATTGTAGTGGCTGGACCTTGAGGCAGTTACCATTGTAGTGGCTGGAACTTGAGGCAGTTACCATTGTAGTGGCTGGATCTTGAGGCAGTTACCATTGTAGTGGCTGGACCTTGAGGCAGTTACCACTGTAATGGCTGGACCTTGAGGCAGTTACCATTGCAGTGGCTGGACCTTGAGGCAGTTACCATTGTAGTGGCTGGACCTTGAGGCTTTTACCATTGTAGTGGCTGTACCTTGAGACAGTTACCGTTGTAGTGGTTGGACCTTGAGGCAGTTACCATTGTAGTGGCTGGACCTTGAGGCAGTTACCATTGAAGTGGCTGGACCTTGAGGCATTAACTATTGCAGTGGCTGGACCTTGAGACAGTTACCATTGCAGTGGCTGGACATTGAAGCAGTTACCATTGCAATTTACCATTGCAGTGGCTGGACCTTGCGGCAGATACCATTGTAGTGGCTGGACCTTGAGGCAGTTACCATTTCAGTGGCTGGACCTTGATGCAGTTACCATTTTAGTGGCTGGACCTTGAGGCAGTTACCATTGCAGTGGCTGGACATTGAGGCAGTTACCATTGCAAGTTACCATTGCAGTGGCTGGACCTTGAGGCAGTTACCATTGCAGTGGCTGGACCTTGATGCGGTAGTCATTTAGGCAGGTTATCTTAGAGTCCTTGGGCACGGGGACTATGGTGGTCTGTTTGAAACATGTTGGTATTACAGACTCAGTCAGGGACATGTTGAAAATGTCATTGAAGACACTTGCCGGTTGGTCAGCACATGCTCGGAGTACACGTCCTGGTAATCCGCCTGGCCCTGCGGCCTTGTGAATGTTGACCTGCTTAAAAGTCTTACTCACATCGGCTACGGAGAGCGTGATCACATAGTCATCCGGAACAGCTGGTGCTCTCATGCATGCTTCAGTGTTGCTTGCCTCGAAGCGAGCATAGAAGTGGTTTAGCTCATCTGGAAGTCTTGTGTCACTGGGCAGCTCGCGGCTGTTCTTCCCTTTGTAGTCTGTAATAGTTTTCAAGCCCTGCCACATCCGACGATCGTCAGAGCCGGTGTAGTACGATTCAATCTTAGTCCTGTATTGACTCTTTGCCTGTTTGATGGTTCGTCGGAGGGCATAGCGGGATTTCTTATAAGCGTCCGGGTTAGAGTCCCGCTCCTTGAAAGCGGCAGCTCTACCCTTTAGATCAGTGCGGATGTTGCCTGTAATCCATGGTTTCTGGTTGGGGTATGTACGTACGGTCACTGTGGGGACGACATCATCGATGCACTTACTGATGAAGCCAGTGACTGATGTGGTGTACTCCTCAATGCTAACTGAAGAATCCCGGAACATGTTCCAGTCTGTGCTAGCAAAACAGTCCTGTAGCTTAGCATCTGCGTCATCTGACCACTTTTTTATTAACCGAGTCACTGATGCTTCCTGCTTTAGTTTTTGCTTATAAGCAGGAATCAGGAGGATAGAGTTATGGTCAGATTTGCCAAATGGAGGGCGAGGGAGAGCTTTGTATGCGTCTCTGTGTGTGGAGTAAAGGTGGTCTAGAGTTTTATTTCCTCTGGTTGCACATTTCACATGCTGGTAGAAATTAGGTAGAACTGATTTTAGTTTCCCTGCATTAAAGTCCCCGGCCACTAGGAGCGCTGCCTCTGGATGAGCGTTTTCCTGTTGACTTATGGCCTTATACAGCTCATTCAGTGCAATCTTAATGCCAGCATTGGTTTGTGGTGGTTTTGTAGTGGCTGGACCTTGAGACAGTTACCATTGCAGTGGCTAACCTTGAGGCAGTTACCATTGTAGTGGTTGGGACCATTTGTTTTATACTATCCTGTGTGTATTTGAAATCCTGAGAGGTACTTATGTATGAACCTAAACATTTATAAATGTGTAATTGCACCATCTTCACAATGAAATCACATAATGATCTCAATGAATCAATGGTTTCAAATTGGTTTCAAGAATGGTTGAATGGCTGCCTCGTAAAGCCAGGCCCACTCCTGACATAAATGACTCAGTTGTATAAAGACACCATATTTACACAATGAGTTTTAATATATTCCCAGGACTGCTGCTGCCTTTAGTGACATCTGACTGACATCATCTGTATCTGGACCTGTAGTGGCAAGGTGGGATGAGGCGTTGATAACACATCACATCAGCTGCAGTAGGTCAGGACAGCGGAGCAGTCGCCACAGTAGAGTTGAATCTACTCCCCCTCTTCTCTGGTGGGAGCTCTGCTGCTGAACTCGGCTCGCAGAGAGAGCCAAGGGGATGGAACAGTGCATCCTTTAAAAATGCATGAGGAGGGGAACCTTGGGACAGATGCCTTTTTATAGAGTGGTTTAAAAATCCAGTGAGTCACCTCATGTGAAAAACATTCAATATAGATGTGGTGCAGCGTTCAATTCCACAAGGGCTCCTCTGAATGAGGCCTGAAGAGATCCATCTGACGTGTTTGTGTGGATTAGTGGGGAGGTGGTGTTTCAGACATTCGGTGGATCTTTTGTCCTCATGTCTGCATTTAGATTGAGTGATTTATTTAGAGAAATCACAGTGATGCTGCTGGATTGGGCTGCTCAATGAAAATGGAAAAGACTCAACAAAATATGAGGATGATATTTTTTGTAGGGGTTGCTGCAAAGATACTGTATTTGACCATTCTAAACTAACTACATAGTAGAAACTATGGTATGTTTAGATGTGGTGTGTATTTTTGTATGTTGCACTACAACTATGTATTTGTTCAGCTAGCATATATATTGTCTTAACATAGTATCTTGTTTTAAAGTATTTTATCAGACAGTAATATAACATGATATAGGCCCATGTTTTACACACTGTGGAGGAAGGTGTAGGCTATCAGGCTATTCACCATTGGTAGGCCTATTTATAGGCTATATTTGTCAACATCCATCCCATGATGGAGATGTAGTCTATCTATTTCCAGCATGCTTTACACGGGGTAAATAGGGTTGACCCTGTTTGGGGATAGTGACCACAAAGTGGAAATGTCAAAGTTGAAACCACGTACCGCCAAAGCCTCTTCCGGGACAGCTATTAATGGTTGTCCTGTAGCCATAGGCCTGTTTTACTGTCCATTTACAGCAGCCCTCAGGTCTCATGCTCTTACCCCGAACTTTAACTCTGAAAGGCAGCGCTCCAACGGAGCCCATTAGATTTTCTCATCGGAAGCTCAGAAACTCTGGGTATCAGTTGTGAAAAATTAACTAGGGAGCCAGGATTCCATTACACTCGATGTCGTCTGAATCCTTGATCTAGCACAAATGGAAATCCAGTTCAGTATTCCAACATCATTTGACTTTCATATGATAAAACATTAATGCACGTGCTTGTTCGGTGGCCGTCCCCATGGTGCTGGGCAATAACTGGAGCGCGAGAAACTGCAGCGAAATGGGCCAGACTTTAGGCCTATGGACTGTGAACTTCACATCATGGAGGACGCTTCTCCACTTTTGTCATAGGCCTACACATTCTTCTGACAGTAGCATAGGCATAGGATACATGCAAACTAATAACGTGTCTATTTCAGTAGACCTAAGCTGCATATTGTCGTATTACTAATCTGAATGTTATTGTTTTGGTAACAGTGGGCCAAGTAGGACACAATGCCATGGCATGCCTTTACATGTGTGCTATTGACCGTCATAAATTCATCATAAGCCCACAACCTGTTCAGTCATTGTAGCCTAAAATATTACATGTAAACTCATAATGAGCTAGATTTGTACTGACCTCACCTCGGCTTATTCTTCAATGGTGACGACATTAGCATAGCCCACATAGTGATACATATTTAAATGCGTTTATATCCTTCCTGTATTAACAGTGAGTCAGCGTCTTATAGGCCTAGCTCACATATCGTCTCTCTCTTATTAGTGCAAGCAAATTCCGGTAGATGTCAGTAACAGCACGCTTAATGTTAATGGTGACAGGTTGAACTCGTGCCAGTGCTCAGGGCATTGTGAGCACATGCTCTGCTCCGTGTGTAATCCATTCTACTGCTCTAAACGGAGGTTAAATTGATAAGAGCAACCAGGCTCGAGTCAATCTCCAACGTTTTGTTAAGTGTAGGCGCGGTTTATAGGCTACTTATGGCGCTATAGGTCTGCTCCACATATGATTACTAATTATCATGAATTAGGCTGCCATTGCCGTTTCTAGTTTCCCATTATTTACATAAACTAAAAATGATTTTGCTTTATTTCAATCAATTCTCAAATATGCCCTGACAGTCATATTTTTGTTGGTGCAATGAAATCATTTTGGAAAGGGTGCTGGAGTAAGGAACGGGGTTTTGGTTCTGTGCCGTCCTTTGGATAAGAAAGTAATTTTTTGTAAGATTAATCTCTCTAAAAACCTGTACTGATGTATTTCAAATTCTGAAATCTTTCAGTCAGTCTTCATCCCAACAGATCATTAGCCAGTGTTTGTTTTTAGAGGTGATTGGTTGTGTCCTACCTGTTGACTATTTGAAACAAAAACAACAAATATATTTAAAAAAAGATATAGCCTAACTGTAGTTGTATGTTATTAATGCCAATAATTATAATGTTATAGGATATGTTATGTGATAACAACAATTATACAATGTACACTAATATGTCTATAAAAATGACATCATCATAGTTGTAGTCTTATTTATAGATGCTGCTTGTTAAAAGAATACTTGGTAAATGTTTGGTAAACGTTTATAAAACACATTTTCAACCACTTGGCCTAAATTTAAGGAAACATTCCATGAGTTTTAAACAACGTTTTTTAATTGACCTCGGGATATTTATAATGCTTTTAGCTATTTTTACGTGTGGAGATAGGCTCCAGACTTGTTGCATTGTTCCATTCATTACGATTTCTAAGCCAGTTTAGAAATGGTCAGTGTCAAATCCCGAGGATAGACGGAGAGGGTGAAAAGGTGATTACTGCCTTCAACTGGCGGCCAATATGTCGCTCGTTATTCGTCCTCGGCTGAGCGGGTTCTGGGTTTGTGGCTGAGTCCACCCGGCGCTTTCAATGCTATTACTGGTGAAGGGATTCGTTTCGCCTGGAACTCTCCCTTCAGTCACAATAGATCCGTGCGTTCACTGACAGACCATGGAACAATCGCCAATTCACAAGGGAAATGTGTCACAAAATCGCCAAAGTCCAGCTATTACGGCATTCGTTTAAATGGTTTATTGCTAATAAACTCCTCTCGAATTATGTATTTGCTGGGACGTCAAAGATTATTTAGTAAATGAGGCAATTTGTAAATGGTTTCATGATTGTTGGGCAGAGTCACAATAGGAGGCGCAGAGGACTATCAGTGGCTTGGGGGGCAACCTCTCCGGCGCAGCGGGGCTCTCTCTCTCTCTCTCTCTCTCTCTCTCTCTCTCTCTCTCTCTCTCTCTCTCTCTCTCTCTCTCTCTCTCTCTCTCTCTCTCTTTCCCTATCTCTCTTTCTCTGCTCAGTTTACTTTTATAATTTTTTACCAATTCACATCCTCGATGCGTCTTCTTTGTCCTCTATCCTTTTACTGACTGACATGATCTCTATGAGTGAAATGGACCTTTGTTGCTTCTGAACTAGACAGACAGTTGGACTATGTTATTCTGTCTGGAAATCTCACTGAACAGAACATTTATTTTACAGGACTACACCACTATGTCAAAGTAATTGGAAATATGGTGTAGTTTTGGGTTGCATTATTTCCTAAATGTTACAATTGAATGCGGTTACTTTGTTGAAAATGTGCGCTCTTTTTTTCAAAGAAAAATGTTCTTCATCATTGTCAAGATTATCTAAGACTGAATCTGAGGGACATTATGCAAACCGCTATGAAATAATTATAATTTAAAAAAACTATCAAGAGGCTCATAAGCAAATTAATTCCAAATGCTATGTGTAAATGTGTGTAAGATATTTTATCTTTTGGTAAAAGTGTATTTATTTGATAAGCCTATTTTGTTTTATAATGCATAGATATGCAATGTTTAGTCATCAGAACCAAACATTATTTCAATATCAAATAATGAATCATGCTAAACTATTAAAATAATATTGTGAAAATAATTTTGTGCACAGGTTTTGGCAAACTAATGTTATAGTCCTATTTCTCTCCATGTTTCTCTCTTTGGTGGTGTGTTTTTGTTTTCTGTGATCAGTGCATGCATTAATGCCATCTAAGATGGCATGAGAATAGCTGTTGAAAACACAGGTGCTAGCGGTATTTAAGATGCTCATGGGTCTGTCTGCCTAGTGGGCAGAAGGCGCGAGATCAGAGCTATGCCCAACACTCCACCCCCTCCATTGAGCAGTAGAGAGGTGAGTTTCGGATGAACAAGCTAAAGTTGGGTTGCTTTCATGTTCTGCTTGTTTAAAATGTGTTATGGAATGGTACAAGTCAGCATTAAAGCATTTTCCCCTGTGCTGACCAGTTTTAAACGGTAAGCTTCAGAGGAGGTATGATCCCATCTGCCTATGGTTCCAAGTTATTGTTCAAACGGCTGGCTTATACACCACTTATCCTGTTTCATAGCCTCTCGTGACCCCTCAAATACTATTTAATAGAATTACAGTTTTAAATCAGTAGTCTTAGAAAGGGAAGCATGTTTATCACAGGCCCTGCATGCCATGGAAACATCATACAGGTTCTTTATGGCATTCCCGAGAACAAATCATAGACTGCTCCCTTTTCAGTTTTGAACAGCATGGAAATCCCCCTTTTTTCATGTTCTTCTCTAATTTACTAAACACACACATATTCTTGTCCAAACCTATGGTCAAAACATCTAGTTGTTCTAATATGATCCTTTGAAATCCAAAAACACTTAAAAACACTGAACTTGTGTTTGTATGGCTCAGTATAGCTTTCTCCACCAATACTACTATAGGCTACAAATAGTTTTAATTCTACGTCTTACCTTTTTCAAGGCCTACTTGAAAAGGAGGGGGAGCGTTTTTAGCCAGAAGGCCCGGTCCTAACAAGAGCGCCTGCACTGTGCGCTGTGAAGCTGCGCGGCTGCTGCAGGTGCTGAATCCGGGTCAGAGGGAACTGCCGCTCTTTGAGAGCTGCATGAATACACACGAATAGAAAAGTTGTGTTCAGTTAACCGATGAAATCAGCGAAAAACAGGGCAGTGCAAGCCTTTCTCACTGCAAACCATGGCCAAATAGTTTGGGGCTGCCTCTATGCTTGCAAGGTTATGGGAATAGGACAATTAATCCATTATTCTGTTTGTTTGACACACGCACTATAGACCAGACACACAGCTAGGGATTGAAAAAAAAAACATGCCCGACCAATGTTGCTGCACTTGTCTCACATTCTCGTTTACTTTCTGTAGGCCTACGTATTTAGATCTGAGTAGGCCTATCACACACGCCGATTACTCCTGGCAAAGTTATTTTGTCTCATGATACATATTCGACTTGACAGATCACGAACGAAAGCCTGCACTAGTAATGATCCCTGATGAAACAACAGACCTCATCCACTTATAATTATAGGTAATATATGTTATATGTTATATATAGGCCCATGCCACGAGCAAAATGTCAACCACCTGCAAAGTAAAAAATGTGCCAAATGTCAATAGGCCTATTTGTATATAAGAAAGTTGTATTTTCTGAATAAGTTTAGTAAGAATAAATACATACAAGTTTATTTAACTTCCATTTAAAATATTTGTACGGTTGTGTGGGCCAGCTTAAATACAATTATGATCCACTTCTATAGAGACTATATGATTGTTATAGCGGACATCTGCGTTATAATCCCCCCCATCCTTTTTATTGATAACAATTCTCTTCAGTTTCCGATTAATTTAATCTTCATCATGGCTGGGACTTGTCGTCGCCAATAAACGAATGTGGTCTGAAGGGGCTGCTGCGGTGATAAAGATCAGCTATGGTCTCCACTGACCCATGCGGGTGATAGGCCCTATCTTTCTGCTGCAGATGCATTTAAGAGTTAAAACGGGCTTAAATACAGATTTATCACAATCACAACTTCCAATGATTGCGCTCGAATCAGTTCATTTTTTTTCAGCACTTAGTTTGCACTAGGGCATAGTTATTTTTTATTAATGTTGTTTTAGGGTTGTTTTGGTATACATCTCACGGTGAGAAACGATATGAGTAACCGAGCTAGCCTATGGTCAGTGAAAACTGATTTAGCATCAATTGTGTCAAAACAACACGTGGATAGGACCGAATACGACATTGAGAATTTGACATGACATTCTCAGTAAAACACACACACATTACAGACACATTCAAGTACCGAGTTAGATAAGCGAGTAACATTGTATACAAGTTGGTTATTGGTGTACCTTGTAGTTAGTTGAAGTTGTTGTCATGTGAATATTCTGGGTTGGAATATTGTCAGAAAAATACATCCATATCTACGGACATTCCAATGAGGATCTTGGCCACGGAATGTATTCTGTTCTCACTATCACCATTTATTCGTTTCACGTTATGTCAATGTCTTTTAGTTGGACTAAGGATAATCATATGATATATTCAATACATGTCGCCTAGCCTTTTTGAAATGCAGCTCATTAAGATATTTACATTTCAGTCATTTAGCAGAAGCTCTTATCCAGAGCGACTTACAGTTAGTAAATGCATACATTTTCATACTGGCCCCCCGTGGGAATCGAACCCACAACCCCGGCGTTGCAAACGCCATGCTCTACCAACTGAGCTACACGGGACTATACATGTAAGATATCAAGAGTGTCAAAGACATATGACAATGCCAATGCCGATACAATTGATACACTACGTGCATACACATGCATTCTGTTGTGTGTCTTAAAAGTTAATGCTGTTGACCTGTTTAATTGAGCTGTTCGTTATTATTCCACCAACATAGAATAACATAGTTGTAGCCTCAGAAGTATATGCTCTGGCCTACTTATTTCTCCTTTCAAAAGAGACGTCCTGTCCCCACAGTGCATTGAACACTAATTATTTTACAGCTACAAAACATGTTGGACGGGTTTTAGAGAACGTGAACTCTGTCTAAGAACAACTGTAATGTACCATCATAATTATTTTCAGTTCACTTGTAAATATACAAGTTATTATGATTGGTTTTGAATTTAGGATAGAATGCAGGGAGAAAGCTTTTCTGGGGGGAATGCTCTTCCATGGGTAAAGAAAGGCTCTTTCACAATGGGAGATTGAGGCAGGGGAGGAGTCCACCATGCTTAGTCCATTTAATGGCGCGTTTACTTAATTTCTGTATTCACTGGCAACCATAAACAAAAGGGGAAACGGGACTCTGGTTTAAGAGCTAGGCCTACATTACTCTGACGTTTACCATAACACATGCATATATTTAGGGGGAAAAAGATTTTTGTTCAACATCTTGTGTATGGCTTTGGACACGTAGGCTATTTGTGTCGCCTAGTATCGTAAAAGGACCACAGCATGCGCATCAGAAACATCATGCTCGTCTGAGCATAATATTACCACTTCTCAACATATATGCTCATCAACGCTTGATGGTGGACAATGAACACTCACTTAATAGAGAGACTTAATGCAGAATATATAAGAAAATGGAATACTGTATTTTGATTTAGAAATATACATGAACATAAACACGCAAGAAGGAAACCTTGAATAATAAGCGCTTTAGGCGACGCACGGGGAAATATACGACTGGAATTGTCATTGAAGAATATTCCAATGTTTATATTAAATCGTTTTGCATAACTGTGACTGATAACAGGTGTATCTAGCGTCATTATCCATGTTAGGTATAAAAACAAACTACCTAACAAAACGTATAGAGCACTTTTTTACGTTTTGACAAATATTTTATGTAGGAACACCAAGTCAAGAAAAGTGAACAAGGATAGAAAAGATGGAGAAGGGAGAGCAACATTATGTACAAGCATATCTACACATATAGGATATTACAGACCGGGAGAATGATCGCATTATTTACATATCTACACATATAGGATATTACAGACCGGGAGAATGATCGCATTATTTACATATCTACACATATAGGATATTACAGACCGGGAGAATGATCGCATTATTTACATATCTACACATATAGGATATTACAGACCGGGAGAATGATCGCATTATTTGAGATATACATAATTCAATATAAAATCTTGAAATAAAAATAAAATCTGATACAGTCATAACGATTCGGTTCCACATTTCACCATTCACCCCAGACAGGCAGTGACAGAAGTGTAGTAAAAAGGTGCTTATAACGTAAATGAGTGTCTGATGATCATAAAGTAAAACAGGATTGCATCTTGGCTGAGCGGCATCATCACTTGGACTAAAACAGAGATGAAATGGCGATAAACACCCTCTGGTAATTAATTCCCTCTTCTCGATGATCCTTGTAGAAATATTGAACAGGGTATTTTTCCCAGATACAAAAAAACATCATGCAGGTAGTGGTGTGTGTGTGTGGGGGGTGGTGGATCCATTGAAAGCGCTTTAAAAATACGTGTTTTAAAAAAAATCTTTTTTTAAATATTTATATCAATTGGTCCTTTTTTCATCCCCGATATTTCATAGGTTTTTTTCTGGTCCATATTTCCTGTAAATATTTCTCTTTTTTATATCATACGTCGCACTCGGAGTCACTGGAGGTTACTGAAAGAATGGACGTTCCAGTGTCAACTCGCTCTGTCATACTGGAGATGCTGGTAGTAGGACTGGCCGCGGTAGACGGCGATTCCGCCGAGCTGCGTGGAGTGCACCCGGATTCTGAAAGGGACCGCATACCGTTCTGTCCTATTCCCTGGTGCTGAAGTCTGGAGAATATAAAGAAAGGGAAAATAGCATACCAATTAAATACAGTGTCCCTCTGCAAAATTCCGCTCAGCCTGCTTGTCATTCACTCCCTGCCATGCCTTTAACAAATGCAGCTCTCTAGCCTTCATATAGGCCTAACGGGGGTAAGAATAGTCTAAAACAAAGCAGAAAATAAATATGAAATATGGGGAAATATGACAGTGTATATTAGAGTAATAGGCTGGTTGTTAGTTATTCTTAAACCATGGCCAATGTAATTTGAGAACTGTCTTTTATCGTTGATTTTGTCATATCCTACATCCAAATGAATGACAGACTACAGGCCTACATCCAAATGAATGAGAGACTCCATTTTTCTGATTGTTTTGATTTACTGACACGTCAAATGTGGAATAATTGCAATCATGCTAAATGAATCAATCCATGATGTAGGCCTCCGATTTTATCACTGAGAAAATGCAGATGAAAAAATGTAGCTGTGTTCTTCTATTCTATTTTTTCACCAACTTTTCTGTTTTTATTCAGTTCACCAATTTGTCATTAATTATTGCATTGCAAATGTATAATAGTCTACACACATTGTGAATCGAAAACATGGCTGCAAAACAGGCTATAATTTCAGAATAAATATTTTGTATTTATGTTGACAGCTAATATCAAATGTTATGCATCAATCATTTCCAAACGTCTAAAGTCTAATGTATACGTTTCGTATGTGTAAAAAGCACCACGAATAAAAAATAATAATAATGGTAACTGAACATACATTCATTTTGAAACTCTAAACCTGTCCCGTGTAGCTCAGTTGGTAGAGCATGGCGTTTGCAACGCCAGGGTTGTGGGTTCGATTCCCACGTGGGGCCAGTATGAAAATGTATGCACTCACTGAAAAACTGTGTCGCTCTGGATAAGAGCGTCTGCTAAAATGTGAATGTAATCTTTTTTGTGTGTGGTTTCTTAGTCTACACGGGCCTTTTACAGCTGCTACATGTATCGTCTATTATTTTGATTAAACAACTAACCAATAACCTATTTGATCGTAGGTGTTTTGTTTTCTTTACTGTTTGTGAACAAAATCTATATCACCCCTGCAGTGTATGTCAAGTTTTCAGACCAAAACGTTCACTTGTTGAGAGAAGATAACAACACTCTGTTGGGTTTCAAGATGAGAATCAAGTAAAAACGTAGTATCACCACAACATGCTGTATTCCAAGTTTAACAGACATCCTTATCAATCAGTATTTGCTGTTTTGTCTGGAAAATAGGACAACTTCAAGATTTGCAGTGCTGCTGATTTTCTTTGTGTGTACTTCCTGTTTTGTTATCTAACGCATACATTGATGTTTTCATTTAGCTTATCAGGGATACTAGCATTCCAGCGTAGCCTAGCCTACACGTTTTCGAATTTGGAGAGAGTTGTGTGTTTTACGTATAAGAATGTTTTACGCACGAAAATCTTTGACACATATTAATATATTTTGGATTATTTTGGACAGCAATAATAGTTAGATGTTTCTGTACACGCTTTGAAAAAAAGGTTATATATAGAACCGCAAATAACTATTTTGTGTAGCCCCTGATTGCATAGGTAAATGAGTTGCTCATTTCTCACTCCTCTATAACCTTGTTAATTACTACGATGAAGTTTTACATTTACATGGTATATTTGCATTCAGCTTACAGGAATTAGTTTAGCCTATTTGGTCCTGTGTAGCCTATGCTTTGACAAATGAACAGCGCACTGACCTGTTTTTTGCTGCCGCGGCTCTGTCTCGTTGCCTCCGGTTTTTAAACCAATTTCCGACTTGTGTAGGAGTGAGTCCAGTGGCTTGAGCCAGTTCCCTTTTCTTGCTAGGGTTTGGATATGGGTCCTGAAGGTACCACTCCCTTAACAGACCGCGCGTCCTCTCTTTGAAACAGTGCGTCTTCTGCTCCCCGTCCCAGATGGTCCTGGGCAGGGGGAACTTCTTCCGTACCCTGTACTTGTCAACCGGTCCTAATGGGCGACCGCGCAGCTTCTCGGCCTCCTGGTAGTGTGCCTCCAGCCACATGGCCTGCAGTTTGCCATGGGAGTCCTTGGTAAACTTGTGGTTCTCCAAGATGTGATAAAGGTCTCGGAAGTTCCCGGTGTGGAAAGCAACCACTGCGCGAGCTCGCAGGATGGACTCATGCTTGTTGATCTGCTCGCATGCTCCCGGTGCCACCGGCAGGGACCACAGGAATCGTCCCAGCCGTTCAATGTCTCCGGTTTCCTCCAGCGTCTCACAGACGCTCGCCACTTGCTCCGGAGAGAAGTTGAGGGTCGGTAGCGCAAACATTGACAAGTCTTCTGGAGACCTGGTGGGAGTGCTGCTCGCCAAGAGCACAGGGCGCTCAGTGATGTTTGGCAGGAAGAAATTGGAGGGATAAAGCTCTAAAGGGGATCTGAAAACCATGGAATGACCTGAGAGAGAAATACAATTATCAAGAAAAAGAAACGACGAGTAAAGATTGTAAGATTCAATAGCTATCGCCTAATGACACCAGCCTCATAATATCTCCCCCTAAATCCACCGTGAGTGTAGCATTGAAACATTTTGTTTCACTTTTCTATTGGTCTTCTTGGTGTGGTTGTGAGGTTGTCATGGCAGCCCTGCCAATCACTGTCAAGCGTGCCAATCATAAGCCAGTACGTAGACTAGGGCTTTCACCACTTCTGTTGCAAGCACTGGGGGTTATCAGAAACTCCAATCTCAACACTACCCTCCCACTGCACAGCTCTCGTGAAGTATAAGACAAGGCTTGCCTATTTGTTGAATGGCGATGAGCAATTAGTGGGTGGAATATTATTGCGATCTTAACGAGGCTCATTAAAGCTAAAGAAGATATGTAGGGGAGAGATGCTTAGGAGGGGTGCTTAGTGGTGACAATCGGGCAGGAACACGTTTGAAAAATCTGTTTGTAACAGAGTCAATTCACACCATATTTTGGGGTAGTTTTGCCATTTTGCCACATGTGAACCCTTTTAAATTTTGGTGAGGGACGAAAGCAATCATTTAGGCCCATGGGGCGACTAGGCTATAGGTTTTTGTCTAAAGGCTATGGTATATTGCGCAACATGCGTAAAAAATAACGTTATTTAAACGAAGAAAACATAATATAGTCAATTTGATAAGGTTTGACATGTCTGTCTGACTTACTTCCGAATATGAATCGGAAAACACGATATGTCAATATTATCGTGACAGTCTGGGCACTTGCTTTGCTCAGAGACCAGCAGACAGAGTGCCTCCACCCGGGCTGGTGAGGGTGTATTGCGCAGTGGCTCACCCTCTAGTCGGGCTTGGC
The DNA here is from genome assembly GCF_020615455.1 of Coregonus clupeaformis. Classification (NCBI taxonomy): domain Eukaryota; kingdom Metazoa; phylum Chordata; class Actinopteri; order Salmoniformes; family Salmonidae; genus Coregonus; species Coregonus clupeaformis. The sequence goes on along the minus strand of NW_025533511.1, from coordinate 80,116 downwards.
CTCGGCTGGTATTAAGCAGCAGAGCAACCCTGGCCCACTGCCCAGCGTGCGTTTTTCCAAAAAGTGTTTTCATGTTAAATAAATATCTATGCGTTGCGTTGTAATAATTCAATGTTGATCAACTGGACCATTTCAATTAAGAACGTTTTGCCAATGGTATTGTCTTTGATGCAGCTCTTTCGCTGTATGCCTAGTAGTTTTGGCGACCATGTTTCAAATTGTATCATTTTGGTGAAAATGATTAGTCTGCCACAATATAACCTAAAGAAAACTAGGCGTATTACATTATTTCATTTTCACAAACTATAGGCATGATCAATAACCACATATGTCACTGGGTTCGGTTAAGAGGCCACTTCAGTAGCCGTAGCTCTGTGGTTTTCATGTTTATTACAAAAGCGACTGTAGGCCTACTGCCTCCTATTTTGTCAGGGCTTAGTTGGTGTTAAAACTGTGAGTTCGCAGTCACGAACAGTGCTCACATTGTATAAGCGCATGTATTAGACGTAGTGAAACACAACATCTAGACTTCGGCTAATCCGGCCTCAATCAAGCTGACATAATTATCCTATGCCGCCTTTTCTAAATCATTCAGGAATTCAAAACGTTTCCTTCTCTTTCTCCAGCCTCAGATGTTTGCATTCCCCGCCATCTTCCTACCCGACCGGCTCCAGCATAACGGAGAGTAAGTAGCATGCACATTTGTGTTTTCATTTTCAGTTTATCATATTCACTTCCTATTACAATTACTGTGAGTTTTGTTCCAGTGGCTGCATATACCATATTTATACCATTGCTTTGTTTTCGTGTGTGTTTGTGTGTGCTATAGGGGTGGGGTTTTGATCATGTTGGAGGCGTTAGGGCAGGTTGTCTTTGGGATCAAACCTGTTTGCTCCCTTGTCACACAAAACTCAGGAGAAGTAATTTCAAGTGGCACTTGAATTGGTCCAATTGGAAAGCTTCTTGGACTGGAAGTAACCTAGGTTATTTCCATGCTGGCTATGGTCGTGTTAAACTAACCTCCCTCCTTCTCGCTGGGCCAATATTAAGAGGGGGCTTAACGGAAAGTACTCTGAATATTTAAAGCTGCTCTGCTTGTGTCTCCGGTCTACACATTTACCTGATCAATATGCATGGACTCCAGGTATTACGTAGAACTATGTTTTTAAGGAGACGGAGCCTAGTTGTAAGCAGCCCTCGCAGGCAATTCGGAAATCACTTAGGTGAAATGTAAAACCTGAATGGGTTTGCAAAGCCAGTGGTAAATCACATTATTCTTACATAGCCTAGCTTTTGTTTACGTTAAGCATGTAATTAACACCTCCAAACAAGTTTATTCACCTGGCCTAATTGTCTGTTTATCCTCCAGCTTCTTAACGATAACCAGCGGGAGATGCGTTATTCAATGCGGACGAATCATTAACTTGATCTTTGTTTATTTACTGCAGGACCCCGACGTGACAATACAGGCATGAGTTAGGACTAACACTAAACTGAGAGCACAAATATTAATTAACCTTGACTTGGGGTGATTACTTAGCGGGGATTTATTTATTTGCGCCCATTGACTCTGAGCTCATAATTTCGGAAGTTAGGCTATATATTTTTTCAATGTTCCAAGTGGGGAAATAAACAAAGATCTTAGGCTACGTCATATTGTGAGAGGGGGAACCGAGGCACTCAATGAAAAGGTAAGAAAGCATTCATTTTTATTTTCTTCCCTACTTAACCTCGGCTTCTCAAATGATGACCAGAAAAAGCCTGCTACACCCACCCCATCAACATGCATGCGTAATTTTTTTGAATTTTCAGGATAATGACTGAACAGAATGCAGCGAGGGTACGTTGGCTACTTTCATCTTTTGATATATTTCGTTTTTCTGACGTATGCTTTTTACACTGCATGGTCAAAGATTGAGATTTTTTTATGACAGGGTCTTGGTCACATGCTGATGTGGGCAGCGACACAGTTTCTCTTAAAGTTCCTGACTGAACTCGCAATAGAACGCATTCGAACTTTTAGGGTGACATTTTGTCAGATTTACCACAAAACTACGTTCTCCATCAGTCAGCGTAGTTGTTATTTTTTCTCTTCTTCTGCTTCTTCGCTTTTTTCTTCTTTCTCTTCTTCTTTTCATCATTCTTTCCCCTTCTGCCTTCTCTCCTGTTTTAATCAGGTTTTAAACGGCTGATTGTCAACGATGAACTACAGGGACCGGACTATGTATGCGTTATTTCTTGAAGAAATCCGTTTGTCCAAGCGCAGCGGTGGAAATCCTTTCCGGATCCTGTAAGTTCGTTAGTCACACACTGGGCTCTGCCTCTAAAGTTGACTATTAATTGCTTTTTAAATCTGATTGAATAAAACGCTTGTTTAAACCTACTTTTTAAATCGACTTTTTTGAGAATAACCCAGGATTTGCGCAAGACGCACACTTTGTATATGCTAATAGTGATGCGCTCACCCAAATGTCTTAGCCTATTAAATGTCGATAGACGCATGAAAAACGTTAACATTTAAATTACATGATTGATTAGGTATATTTCCATGTCAATTTAGTGTCAAATAATATGATGAAATCCGATTAAATTTGGTTTGATGCTTTCGTATCTGTCTTCATGGAGCCAAAACGAGCACCAGTCTACTTCAAGTCCTGCACAGCAAGAGCTGCTGCAGCTGTGTGATGCTGTCGGGATGAGGCGCAAATACCCCTTTCTTGGTTTTCTTAGCACCGGCTTTCAGCCCTCTCTGCTGGGCGTCCAAACGTGGTTTATAGCGCTGGACTGGAGCGTTAATTTTTGATTGATCTTTCAGTAGCCTATATCGTTTGTCTTTTTATAATGATGATGAAATACACACCTTGAATCAGACGTAGCCTATCTTTATAGACTGCAAATATATATTGGCTATTGTCTGTACTACATTCTTATTGGCTATTGATACCGCCTGTGTAGTACTGACTTGGCACATGGTATCGGGAGGAATTGAGTGTTTGTCCAAGATAGAAAGAGTGAGAACCAGTGGGGTAGAAGAGAGACTGTGGATGGAGATTACGAGATGGTTGGTTACACATGCAGGACAGGTGACTATGGGTATTTTGGACAAAAGTGTTTTCTGATTATTTGTTTTAGGGTCTAGAAATCTGGTTATTAAATTTAAAAAATACGAAAAGTTCCTAAATTTGAAACCAGTGCAGACTAATTTTTAGTTAAGAACCATCCAAACCATCCAGATCTATAGGCCTATGCTACACTAACTCTTTCACCAAACTCCAAATTATTCGACTGTAAAGAGTTTTCCCCAACTTTTTTGTGTGGTCTCATTAAGTGGGCATCCTGCTAAGTCTGCGGGGTTATACAGGAGCTGTCCAATCAGTGTATTTTCACGGCTTGTTAGCGACAGTTAATGAGGGCGATCCGCGCACGGACAGAATAGCTCCTCAATGTTAGATTTACCTTGTGTCAACTCGTTACTTCTAATGAAGCCATTGGAAGCTTCACAGTGAATGGAGCCGGGCGGCTGGAGCTGTAGGCTCTCTTTCTTCCGGTTCCTCTAAGGAGGGCTTTCGCTGGACTGAACTCCATGATGCGTGTATCAGATGGTGGGGGTGCTCTGAGTCATTTGGATTTCAACAAGAGAAAAGGGAAGTGTGTGTGTGTGTGTGTGTGTGTGTGTGTGTGTGAAAGAAATCACCCGTGTAATATCGCAAGCTGCTATCGTGTATTAGCCTACTTGGTCAATCAGGTTTGACGTGTCAGTTTGCCTCTCCAACAGCTCCACACATGCAGGCGCTCCCTGTGCTTTCTCTTGGCCGGGTCCCTGTGTGCTTTAAGTCGAATCAACAACACATCATTACCTCTCAATTCAGGGAAAACAGCGTAGTTTCTCAAATGCCTTTCCAAGTGTGCTTCCCCTCACTATTCCTGCCCACTGGGGCACCACTTAAAAATCAATTAGTCTTTCATTTCCTCAAGTAAATTAGACTATGTGAGTCATATGGGCTAATAGAATCAGATGTAGCCTTCTATATTGGATTGAACAATACACTAATTAATATGAAATAACTCATCATGCTTTAAGGACACGGAGATGTAGGTTTAGATCAAATAAACACGAGAGTCAGTTTATCAAAAGTTTGTCGATGTTAGGTTTATGTGAAAGTATAGTTTTATACAAGTCTTTGGGCGACATAAACAATACCTACAGTTGTGACACTGCTTTCTGAAAAAAATATGTTTATTAAAAGTAGCCTATGGAATGTATACAGCATAATCACATTGCATTATATACTCACTTACCTACATTTCTGTGTCTTCTAGTTGATCATTTCAGGCTATAAGCAACTGGTTCATGCTTTTTAACACACTGATTTTCATTAGAAATCAGTAAAACAGACCTATAACAATGTTGGTTTTTAGTCCATTGTATGAAACATATGCTGTTGCATTGTGCCCTTGCCAAGGAACAGCAACACGACACACCAACGCTGGAAGTGTCGATGATCACTCTTCCAGGTGTTTGGCTAGAGCGCTTTATGCAGAAATAATATAATGGATGCATCGCTCATGGCCCTGGGCTTAACATATGATGCTCCAATAACACTCAATATTCCCTAGGCCTTGCTCTTCAATGCCATTAGGAAACGCTGAAGATAATATTTTCAAATGGCAAAAAAGTTTCATTAATTTTTTATTTATTTAACTAGGCAAGTCAGTTAAGAACAAATTCTTATTTAAAATGACGGCCTACACCGGCCAAACCCAGACGAAGCTGGGCCAATTGTGCGCCACCCTATGGGACTCCCAATCACGGCCGGTTGTGATACAGCCTGGAATCAAACCAGGGGGTCTGTAGTGACGCCTCAAGCACTGAGATGCAGTGCCTTAGACCACATTTTACATTTTAGTCATTTAGCAGACGCTCTTATCCGGAGCGACTTACAGTTAGTGAGTGCATACATTATTTTTTTCATACTGACCCCCCGTGGGAATCGAACCCACAACCCTGGCGTTGCAAACGCCATGCTCTACCAACTGAGCTACATCCCTGCCGGCCATTCCCTCCCCTACCCTGGACGACGCTGGGCCAATTGTGCGCCGCCCCATGGGTCTCCCGGTCGCGGCCGGCTACAACAGAGCCTGGATTCGAACCTGGATCTCTAGTGGCACAGCTAGCACAGCGATGCAGTGCCTTAGACCACTGCGCCACTCGGGAGCCAAGGTTGTCACAACAGATGATATCTCAGATGTTTTTTTGAAATTCATTTTGCCATAACATGCAATGAGATTGTAAACCCAACCCTCTCATCACCATTCAGTTGATCAAGACCATTTGACCACATAATTTAACAGTTATATATATGTAGAAAATATATATATATATATATATATACAGTGGGGAAAAAAAGTATTTAGTCAGTCACCAATTGTGCAAGTTCTCCCACTTAAAAAGATGAGAGAGGCCTGTAATTTTCATCATAGGTACACGTCAACTATGAGAGACAAATTGAGATTTTTTTTCTCCAGAAAATCACATTGTAGGATTTTTAATGAATTTATTTGCAAATTATGGTGGAAAATAAGTATTTGGTCACCTACAAACAAGCAAGATTTCTGCTCTCACAGACCTGTAACTTCTTCTTTAAGAGGCTCCTCTGTCCTCCACTCGTTACCTGTATTAATGGCACCTGTTTGAACTTGTTATCAGTATAAAAGACACCTGTCCACAACCTCAAACAGTCACACTCCAAACTCCACTATGGCAAAGACCAAAGAGCTGTCAAAGGACACCAGAAACAAAATTGTAGACCTGCACCAGGCTGGGAAGACTGAATCTGCAATAGGTAAGCAGCTTGGTTTGAAGAAATCAACTGTGGGAGCAATTATTAAGAAATGGAAGACATACAAGACCACTGATAATCTCCCTCGATCTGGGGCTCCACGCAAGATCTCACCCCGTGGGGTCAAAATGATCACAAGAACGGTGAGCAAAAATCCCAGAACCACACGGGGGGACCTAGTGAGTGACCTGCAGAGAGCTGGGACCAAAGTAACAAAGCCTACCATCAGTAACACACTACGCCGCCAGGGACTCAAATCCTGCAGTGCCAGACGTGTCCCCCTGCTTAAGCCAGTACATGTCCAGGCCCGTCTGAAGTTTGCTAGAGTGCATTTGGATGATCCAGAAGAGGACTGGGAGAATGTCATATGGTCAGATGAAACCAAAATATAACTTTTTGGTAAAAACTCAAGTCGTCGTGTTTGGAGGACAAAGAATGCTGAGTTGCATCCAAAGAACACCATACCTACTGTGAAGCATGGGGGTGGAAACATCATGCTTTGGGGCTGTTTTTCTGCAAAGGGACCAGGACGACTGATCCGTGTAAAGGAAAGAATGAATGGGGCCATGTATCGTGAGATTTTGAGTGAAAACCTCCTTCCATCAGCAAGGGAATTGAAGATTAAACGTGGCTGGGTCTTTCAGCATGACAATGATCCCAAACACACCGCCCGGGCAACGAAGGAGTGGCTTCGTAAGAAGCATTTCAAGGTCCTGGAGTGGCCTAGCCAGTCTCCAGATCTCAACCCCATAGAAAATCTTTGGAGGGAGTTGAAAGTCCGTGTTGCCCAGCGACAGCCCCGAAACCTGAAGGATCTGGAGAAGGTCTGTAGGGAGGAGTGGGCCAAAATCCCTGCTGCAGTGTGTGCAAACCTGGTCAAGACCTACAGGAAACATATGATCTCTGTAATTGCAAACAAAGGTTTCTGTACCAAATATTAAATTCTGCTTTTCTGATGTATCAAAAACTTATGTCATGCATTAAAATGCAAATTAATTACTTAAAAATGTGATTTTCTTGATTTTTGTTTTAGATTCAGTCTCTCACAGTTGAAGTGTACCTATGATAAAAATTACAGACCTTTACATGCTTTGTAAGTAGGAAAACCTGCAAAATCGGCAGCGTATCAAATACTTGTTCTCCCCACTGTATATAGTAGGCGTAGTAGTAGTAGACTAATGACAAATGATGCTGATATGGCCCATCTTGTTACTAATATCCCATGGCGTTGGTAATATAAGTAATATTGCCTACATTGTGTGCTACTAATATGTATTTTTATAACTGTAATACTATTAGCCATTTCATAATCATTTAATGTAGGCTATTATGTCTATCATATACAGCATCTGTAGTGCTTGGCAGTTCCTCTGTCAAATTCGATCAGGGTGCTAAACCTGTGATGCAGATGTGAATACTGGAGCTGTTGCTATAATTACCCAAGACAAGCTGGAATATCGCAGTAAAACCCCTTCATCTGAGAAGGCATCTTGTCGACAGGCAAGTCGTGTCCAATCTTATTTTACATGGAAGCCCATGAGCAACGCCAGACTGTATTTGTGTACAGAAGTGATGTGTATAGGTTATATGTCTGAGAATACTATTGTTGACCTATTTTACATAACCCTATAATATAGTCTAGCAACCGCATAGCCTTCAACACTTTGAGGTAACACCTATGCTTTATCTGCTACAAGAGTATTAACTGTCCACTAAGTCACGCATGGTGAGCCAAAAGGAAAGGAGACCTAGGCCTATTTCATCTTGTAGTTGCTTGCCACATTCACTTGACCTGTTTGAGCACTGTCTGGCAGCCTCTCTGTGCGTCATGGGTAAATGCTTTTATTAAAGCTTTATATCGTTATCGACCATTGTGAGCAATCCATAGGCCTACAGATCCATAACATGGCAGCATGAGTACGCGCCCTGAAGGTTAGGCTACTGTGTGTCACCCGCGATTCTGTCAGTGTCTCACACATTTGATTGTTTCAGTGTTTGTGGTACGCAACGAGTAAAAGTCTAAATGCTGCAGCGATTAGCCTCACTCCGTCTTGAGTCCACCTTTTGACATCACTCCACTCAATTGCCTGTTTACCCTTGAGTCAAGCTTAAGTAACCACGAAGCAGTGAACTATATATAAAAATCAACAGGTAGTGATAGTTCTCTTATCTCATGCTCATTATCAGCTTTCAAATAGGGAAACATTGTTTGCCCTATGTAGTTGTGTGTTTAGCATACATCAGCCAGGTCACCCTTGGTACAAGTCAGTATTCCACAACCATCCATGTCTGAGGACATCGGGGATGATGTGGAAACCGGCCACTAGGGGCAACAGCGAGCGAGCGCTGTTACTTTCAAGTAGGTTTCGGTTTTACTAGGACGTTGTGGACAGGATGGCAGATGGAAGCATCTGCCTCTGATTCCAACAGTTGCAAGATCGAATCCAGTGATAGAATGTTTGTTTTTTAGATTTTTGTTTTAAGCCTATCCCAAACCTTAATCCTTACCTTAACTATTCAGAGTCAATACAAAACCTTAAGATTTCGGAGTTAATTCCTAAACTTAACCTTAAACACTTCAAAATGTGACATTTGCAACAACTTCGAAATGTGACGTTTGAGAAACATGGATGAAAGTCTAATTCTGATGTGAGAATGTGAGAGCTAGTTGCAGACATACTACTAGGACATTTTGGAATTCGTTCTTGTTGGGATAGGTTCATGGATAGGTTTGGGGTAAGTTCCATCTTAATCAAGTCAATTCAATATATTAGTTGAAAAACAAAACACTGACCATGGTGGGGTTTTCTTTCTTCTTTTTTGTCTTGGTGGTAGATCAGCTTTAATATAGCAGATAGATTGTAACTTCCATCAATGTAATTGTCTGCATCACTTCCAATCCCACATATGTTTTTTTCTCTAGCATATATATATATATATTTATATATATATACACATACACCACCGTTCAAAAGTTTGGGGTCACTTAGAAATGTCCTTGTTTTCGAAAGAAAATTATTTTTTTTGTCCATTAAAATAACATCAAATTGATCAGAAATACAGTGTAGACATTGTTAATGTTGTAAATGGCTATTGTAGCTGGAAACGGCTGATTTTTAATGGAATATCTACATAGGCATACAGAGGCCCATTATCAGCAACCATCAGTCCTGTGTTCCAATGGCACGTTGTGTTTGCTAATCCAAGTTTATCATTTAAAAAACCTAATTGATCATTAGAAAACCCTTTTGCAATTATGTTAGCACAGCTGAAAACTGTTGTGCTGATTAAAGAAGCAATAAAACTGTCCTTCTTGAGACTAGTTGAGTATCTGGAGCATCAGCAATTGTGGGTTCGATTACAGGCTCAAAATGGCCAGAAACATAGAACTTTCTTCTGAAACTCGTCAGTTTATTATTGTTCTGAGAAATGAATGCCATTCCATGCGAGAAACTAATAACAACAAGATAACTAATGTAAAGTTTACTGTGTCCATAATAAGTATACAGGTTATAGGTTGAGAGCTTTTGTGAAAGAGCACAGTTAGCTTCTATAGGCCATATCTTTCTAACAGGATGGACATCATGAAAATGATCGGAGAGGTTGAGGGTAGAGGAAGTTCACGAGTAAAAACAAACAAAATAGAATTATTGTCAAATTGACTGTGTCCATAAAATGTATATAGTATGTATAAGCTGGAAGTAAAGGCCGAAGCGTTGTTGTTCACTAGTTTACTCCAATTAGGGAAGGGATGGTGGGGTTGGAAAGTAATGAAGGGAAATATATATTTTTTAAAGGATATGTATATATATATACAATGGGGAGAACAAGTATTTGATACACTGCCGATTTTGCAGGTTTTCCTACTTACAAAGCATGTAGAGGTCTGTTATTTTTATCATAGGTACACTTCAACTGTGAGAGACGGAAATCCAGAAAATCACATTGTATGATTTTTAAGTAATTAATTTGCATTTTATTGCATGACATAAGTATTTGATCACCTACCAACCAGTAAGAATTCCGGCTCTCACAGACCTGTTAGTTTTTCTTTAAGAAGCCCTCCTGTTCTCCACTCATTACCTGTATTAACTGCACCTGTTTGAACTCGTTACCTGTATAAAAGACACCTGTCCACACACTCAATCAAACAGACTCCAACCTCCCCACAATGGCCAAGACCAGAGAGCTGTGTAAGGACATCAGGGATAAAATTGTAGACCTGCACAAGGCTGGGATGGGCTACAGGACAATAAGCAAGCAGCTTGGTGAGAAGGCAACAACTGTTGGCGCAATTATTAGAAAATGGAAGAAGTTCAAGATGACGGTCAATCACCATCGGTCTGGGGCTCCATGCAAGATCTCACCTCGTGGGGCATCAATGATCATGAGGAAGGTGAGGGATCAGCCCAGAACTACACGGCAGGACCTGGTCAATGACCTGAAAAGAGCTGGGACCACAGTCTCAAAGAAAACTATTAGTAACACACTACGCCGTCATGGATTAAAATCCTGCAGCGCACGCCAGGTCCCCCTGCTCAAGAAAGCACATATACAGGGCCGTCTGAAGTTTGCCAATGAACATCTGAATGATTCAGAGGAGAACTGGGTGAAAGTGTTGTGGTCAGATGAGACCAAAATGGAGCTCTTTGGCATCAACTCAACTCGCCGTGTTTGGAGGAGGAGGAATGCTGCCTATGACCCCAAGAACACCATCCCCACCGTCAAACATGGAGATGGAAACATTATGCTTTGGGGGTGTTTTTCTGATAAGGGGACAGGACAACTTCACCGCATCAAGGGAGGATGGACGGGGCCATGTACCGTCAAATCTTGGGGGAGAACCTCCTTCCCTCAGCCAGGGCATTGAAAATGGGTCGTGGATGGGTATTCCAGCATGACAATGACCCAAAACACACGGCCAAGGCAACAAAGGAGTGGCTCAAGAAGAAGCACAATAAGGTCCTTGAGTGGCCTAGCCAGTCTCTTGACCTTAATCCCATAGAAAATCTGTGGAGGGAGCTGAAGGTTTGAGTTGCCAAACGTCAGCCTCAAAACCTTAATGACTTGGAGAAGATCTGCAAAGAGGAGTGGAACAAAATACCTCCTGAGATGTGTGCAAACCTGGTGGCCAACTATAAGAAACGTCTGACCTCTGTGATTGCCAACAAGGGTTTTGCCACCAAGTCCTAAGCCATGTTTTGCAGAGGGGTCAAATACTTTTTTCCCTCATTCAAATGTAAATCAATTTATAACATTTTTGACATGCGTTTTTCTGGATTTTTTGTTGTTATTCTGTCTCTCACTGTTCATATAAACCTACCATTAAAATTATAGACTGTTCATGTCTTTGTCAGTGGGCAAACGTACAAAATCAGCAGGGGAACAAATACTTTTTTTCCTCATTGTATTTCATTTGGGATATGTATTCCGAGTATATCCACATCAGCATCATACCATTTTATTGGTAAACTACATTGTAATGTAAAAATTGTATTTGTTAGTGATCCAATACGTAATATAGTACATTTATCATAATTTGGTTGTAATCCAGAGAGGTTAGAAAATGTATCTAAATCCTCTATGAGGCTGTGTAGGGATTCAAGTTGTGGATTTAAAAGAAAACATGAATCATCAACATACAATGACACCTTTGTTTTTAAGACCTTGATTTCTAATCCCTTGATATTATTGTTGGATCTGATTTTAATAGCTAACATTTTGATGGCCATAATAAATAGACATACCGATAGTGGACAACCTTGTTTCACTCCTCTTGACAGTTTAAAACCTTCTCAGAAATAGCCATTATTTACTATTTTACACCTAGGGTTACTATACATGATTTTAACCCATTTTATAAGAGATTCTCCCAAATTGGAATGCTCTAGGCATTTACATATAAACTCCAGTCGTACTTTATCAAATGCCTTTTCGAAGTCTGCTATGAATAGCAGGCCTGGTTTCCCAGATTTATCATAGTGTTCTATTGTTTCCAGTACTTGCCTTATATTATCTCCAATGTATCGTCCATGTAAAAAACCTTTCTGATTAGAATGAATGATGTCCGACAATACCTTTTTAATTCTATGCGCTATACATTTTGCTAGAATTTTTGCATCACAACACTGAAGTGTAAGGGGCCTCCAATTGTTTTAATGGACTGGATCTTTATATTTCCCACTTGTATCCTGTTTCAGTAATAATGAAATCAGACCTTCTTCTTGAGTGTCTGATAATCTACCATTTACAAAGGAGTGGTTAAAACATGCTAATAACGGTCCTCCTGAGCATATCAAAAAAGGTTGAGACCGTGGTGATCTATGAGTTGTTTCCAATTCAATATGATCATGATCGACTGAATTAAAATGGAATTTTAATTGTTATTCTGTCTCTCACTGTTCATATAAACCTACCATTAAAATTATAGACTGTTCATGTCTTTGTCAGTGGGCAAACGTACAAAATCAGCAGGGGAACAAATACTTTTTTTCCTCATTGTATTTCATTTGGGATATGTATTCCGAGTATATCCACATCAGCATCATACCATTTTATTGGTAAACTACATTGTAATGTAAAAATTGTATTTGTTAGTGATCCAATACGTAATATAGTACATTTATCATAATTTGGTTGTAATCCAGAGAGGTTAGAAAATGTATCTAAATCCTCTATGAGGCTGTGTAGGGATTCAAGTTGTGGATTTAAAAGAAAACATGAATCATCAACATACAATGACACCTTTGTTTTTAAGACCTTGATTTCTAATCCCTTGATATTATTGTTGGATCTGATTTTAATAGCTAACATTTTGATGGCCATAATAAATAGACATACCGATAGTGGACAACCTTGTTTCACTCCTCTTGACAGTTTAAAACCTTCTCAGAAATAGCCATTATTTACTATTTTACACCTAGGGTTACTATACATGATTTTAACCCATTTTATAAGAGATTCTGTCTGATTAGAATGAATGATGTCCGACAATACCTTTTTAATTCTATGCGCTATACATTTTGCTAGAATTTTTGCATCACAACACTGAAGTGTAAGGGGCCTCCAATTGTTTTAATGGACTGGATCTTTATATTTCCCACTTGTATCCTGTTTCAGTAATAATGAAATCAGACCTTCTTCTTGAGTGTCTGATAATCTACCATTTACAAAGGAGTGGTTAAAACATGCTAATAACGGTCCTCCTGAGCATATCAAAAAAGGTTGAGACCGTGGTGATCTATGAGTTGTTTCCAATTCAATATGATCATGATCGACTGAATTCAAATGGAATTGACAATCTTTCCATATCTGAGCAACTCAGCAGACCTCATACAAGTGGTTGATCAGTTGCTTCTCTGAAGTTTGGTAGCTAATATCTTCATCTTATGTAAACTTAGTTAGCCTTATTTTCCCACTGGCTAGTGTATCACATATTGTAGCAGAGAGCTATGTGCAAATGGGCATGAATCCCTGACCTAAAAATGACGTTCATCCAAGCCTGATTGCTTGTCAATTCAATGGAGAAAATGGTCAACCCATTGCTGTAAATTGATATCACATAATCTATAGCGTAGAAATGGGATCAACATGATTTTTCAACTCATGGTTGACATTATGAAACAGGAAAATATATAAATAACTTACTTTTCTCCAATCTTTTTCAAAATATATTCTCATTTAAAAGTTTACGTTCGTCCATAGCCTAGTTTCCTGTTGCCATTAGCCCATATCTAGCACTTTCTGTGGTCAACAGCTGACTTTGAGTTGGCGGGAACGGGTCCATCACGGTCAGTGGCTCCGTTTGGCAGGCGAGATCAATAGAGGACGTCTGGAGCACACCAGGAAAGACAACGAGCTGCATAGCTGTGACAGGTACAAGCCCTGCGTACCGCCCTGTGTCGCTGCCAGGGGAGAGGGGTCGCCTCCATGTGCATGGCCCCTAGATCAACAGGTAGGCCGACCACCGCACTACACAGGACAGTGCAGGAAATTAACGCAGGGTAGAAATAATGATGTTTCATCAATGGACCATACTCACACACTCACTATGTTGTTGAAATGCTCTCTACTTTAATTAGCACTTTTGCTAGTAGTTTGTTACTAAACATATTATTGGGTTAACCCTACAGGTGTGATGTTTAGGGTGTCAGCCTTTCACGCCAGCAACCCTGTTTTGCTTCCCTGGCCCGACGAAAGCTACACTGGTGCAAGAAGTAGGATGGCAGTCGTGAGGCCATCGGAAGTCACGGCTAGACTCGTGTGGGGGCCGTGGTGGGTTGAAGCACGGGGATGTCCTATACAGCCCAAGATCCCAGTATACGGTATATATACGGTATACAGCCCAAGATCCCGGTATACAGTATATACACGGTATACAGCCCAAGATCCCGGTATACGATATATATACGGTATACAGCCCAAGATCCCGGTATACGGTATATATACGGTATACAGCCCAAGTTCCAGGTATATGGTATATATACGGTATACAGCCCAAGATCCCGGTATACAGTATATACACGGTATACAGCCCAAGATCCCGGTATACGATATATATACGGTATACAGCCCAAGATCCCGGTATATGGTATATATACGGTATACAGCCCAAGTTCCAGGTATACGGTATATACACGGTATACAGCCCAAGATCCCGGTATACGGTATATATACGGTATACAGCCCAAGTTCCAGGTATACGGTATATACACGGTATACAGCCCAAGATCCAGGTATACGATATATATATACGGTATACAGCCCAAGATCCCGGTATACGATATATATACGGTATACAGCCCAAGATCCCGGTATATGGTATATACATGGTATACAGCCCAAGATCCAGGTATACGGTATATACACGGTATACAGCCCAAGATCCTGGTATACGATATATATACGGTATACAGCCCAAGATCCCGGTATACGGTATATATACGGTATACAGCCCAAGTTCCAGGTATACGGTATATACACGGTATACAGCCCAAGATCCAGGTATACGATATATATACGGTATACAGCCCAAGATCCCGGTATACGATATATATACGGTATACAGCCCAAGATCCCGGTATATGGTATATACATGGTATACAGCCCAAGATCCAGGTATACGGTATATACACGGTATACAGCCCAAGATCCTGGTATACGGTATATATACGGTATACAGCCCAAGATCCCGGTATACGGTATATACACAGTATGCAGCCCAAGATCCCGGTATACGGTATACAGTCCAAGCCTACTTTTTAACACTATGGTTTCTGATCTCTTACTTCTGTAAAGAACTTCAAGTGTGGGAAAATAACAGGCCTAATTTTTGCACCCTAGTCAGTTGTCCCAGTTGCCTGCTTGGTCATACACCAAGTCAGAACCATACAATGGAAAAGCCCACATTAAAGAAGCTGTTCGAAGGGGGCAGTGTAGCGGTCTTTGCTATATTAGCCACGTTATAATTCCCACCAGGTGGGTTAAACCTATTGGTGCGATGCTTAGGGCGTTCGCCTTTAATATCAGCGACCTGTGTTCGCAACAATACAGGGATAGTTCACCCAAATTACAAAAGTATATATTGGTTTCCTTACCCTGTAAGCAGTCCATGGACAAGGTATGACAGCAATACATTGTGGTTTAGTTTTCCTGGCACTGTTTCCAAATGCTAACTTTAGCATTTGTGGCACAAATACAATGCAAGTCATCAAATCCAATCACATTTTTTTTGGTCGCATACACAGATTTGCAGATGTTATCGCAGGTACAGCGAAATGCTAATGTTTCTAGCTCCAACAGTGCAGTAATATCTAGCAATACAATAACAGTACACACATAACCCAAAAAGTAAAAGGGATGGCTGGAGATGGAAGCTGTTTGTCAGTCTCTCGGTCCCAGCTTTGATGCACCTGTACTGTCTCTGTCTGCTAGATGGTAGCGGGTTGAACAGGCCGTGGCTCGGGTGGCTGAAGTCCTTGATGATCTTCTTGGCCTTCCTGTGACACCGGGTGCTGTAGATGTCCTGGAGGGCAGGCAGTGTTCCCCCGGTGATGCGTTGGGCTGACCGCACCACCCTCTGGAGAGCCATGCTGTTGCGGGTGGTGCAGTTGCCGTACCAGGCGTTCAAATTAGTGGATTCGGCTATTTCAGCCACACCCGTTGCTGACAGGTGTATAAAATCGAGCACACATCCATGCAATCTCCATAGACAAACATTGGCAGTAGAATGGCCTTACTGAAGAGTTCAGTGACTTTCAACGTGGCACCGTCATAGGATGCCACCTTTCCAACAATCCAGCTAACAAAATTATGATCCAGGACGTGACCACAAAGTTATTTTAGTCCCTACATAAGTCATGATAACGTTATTGTGAAGCGTGCCTTCTACGTAGCTGTGGTGTCCACTGACAAAACTTACGTCCCAAGTCTTTTCAGGACGTAGAAATGTGGGGGATTTTAAACAGTTAAATAACGTTATTCAGTAACATTATAAGAGATGTCCTTGAATCTTCTCTGAACGTGCCTTATTGGTACTGTAGGCACCCACCGACCAAAGTTACGTTCCCAATGGTTACCAGAAACTGCATTTTGTGGGGCTCTCAATGTATTTTGACGTTTAGCAACGTTATGAGGTTGACATAAAAATTATGTTTTCATGAAACTTCTCCTAGATGTACCTGTGGTGTCAGTTGACACAAGTTACATCGCAAGTCACTTCAGGACGTTGAAATGAGTGGGCCCCTGAATATCTAATGTTTTTACCCCCTTTTCGTCATATTGGTATGGCCTCGGCAAAGGTCGAGAGCTGTGCATCCTCCGAAACACAACCCCGCCAAGCCGCACTGCTTCTTGACACAATGCATGCTTTTTTCCCCTTTTTTTCTCCCTTTATTACTTTCCAACCCCACCACCCTTCCCTACTCGGAGTAAACTAGTGAACAACAATGCTTAGGCATCTACTTCCAGCTTATACCTACTATCTACATTTTATGGACACAGTCAATTTTACAATAATTATATTTTGTTTGTTTTTTCTCCTGAACGTCCTCTACTCTCAACCTCTCCGATTATTTTCATGATGTCCATCCGGTTTGCTTCTATATGCCATGTCTTTCTAACTGTGCTCTTTCACAAAAGCTCCCAACCTACAACCTATATACTTATTATGGACACAGTATGCTTACATTATTAGCTATCTTTGTTATTATTTGTTGTTATTTGTTATTAGTCCCATCCTTCAACTCTATTCAATACCTCCCATCTATCTCTTAACACCATCCATATAGGATTTATATTTGCCATATACATTTCAACTGTACTGTGATGTCTTACAAAAGTTCTGAACCTTTCTATTCTCATTGTTTCTACAGATTGTGAATTGAAAATAAACATTTTTGCTAAAAGTATTATTATGTTATTGATCTATTGACTATGACTTTTCAGATCACCCAGTAATGCTATCTGCAAGGTTAGCTCCAGGTAAATATTGCAATCCTTTAGCTATTCCTGGACCTGTGTCCAAAAACAAGCTACAAATGGACAGTACCAAAACAAATGATCTAATGATTCTGTCTCTTCGCAGCAAAATCTGCAGAGCTTGGAAGCAAGAATTTTATATAATAATTTAAATTGAAAGATTCTAAATTGAATGCTTAATCTGGAAGCCAGCCGCACCAACGTGTCAGAGAAAACACTGTACAGCTGGCGACCGTGTCAGCATGCATGCGCCCGGGCTGCCACAGGAGTTGCTACAGCGCGATGGGACAAGGACATCCCTGCTGGCCAAACCTTCCCCTAACGACGCTGGGCCAATTGTACGTCACCTCAAGGGTCTCATTGTCACGGCTGGCTGTGACACAGACAGGTATCGAACCAGCATCTGTAGCAACGCAGCTTGCACTGCGATGCAGCGTCTTAGACCACTGCGCCACTCGGGAGGCCCCTTAAAATACGTAATTTAATCTACCTAATCTACCCTGAACATATACACAGTATCCTGTCGGTAGGTGTCCACTGACGAAATATGCAAAATTCCAGAAAATAAGAAGTTATATTTTTTTTAAATGTGTTTACTTAAACTGTATCACTATAGATTCGTAAACAAAATCACAGCAATAAACTCACAAAATAACAAGTCAGTAAAAACATGAACACTGCACTCCAATGAAGAACTGTAAAACTGCTTAAAGCTAAAAGTGAATAGCTATGTTATGTTTATTCAGTTGCTACTGCTCCATCCTCATCATGTCTCTTCCTCGACCCGCTCCTGGAAGTCACAATAACACAAATTGGTCATTATTTTCCGTAAACAAATTATCAAAATGCCGGTTTAACGTCCACTCCCTACTACATTCCTTTTGTACTAGCACAATAATTTAGCTACACTGACCAACTGGATTAAAGTGAAGTAAAAAAAAAAAAAAAAAGGTCATTAAGTGTTATTTTTATTCATACCTTTCTCTTACTCTTGAGTCGAGCTGGTGCATGTTTGAGAGCGTCTGCTATTTTGTCATCTACCTCTTGGTATGTAGCCTTGGGGTGTGCTTTCAGCTCCTATCTTGTGAAAAAGAATTGAAATGGTACATTCCATGTCCTATCTTTACTTTTCCACCTATGCTGGCTGAGACAGAGGTTGGGTATTGTACCTCTCTTCCCTCATAGTCAGTTTTGGCCATGAGACCTCTTAACAGGTGGTATGATTTCACATTTAATTTGTAACTGCCTTGTTACTGATTTAATTCATTTCAAATTTTAATAAATACACATTTGACTTACCATCACTTGACCAATAATACTATCTACAAAATAATAATAAATAATAAACTTGTGCATTTTCTTACTTGTGACAGCATCATAGATTGATAGTTCATTAAATACCCACTTACCCATCCTGCCCACAGCTCCTCTGTCCACAGCACCTCTGTCCACAGCTTCTCTGTCCACAGCTCCCCTGTCCACAGCTTCTCTGTCCACAGCTCCTCTGTCCACAGCTTCTCTGTCCACAGCTTCTCTGTCCACAGCTCCTCTGTCCGCAGCTCCCCTGTCCGCAGCTCCCCTGTCCGCAGCTCCTCTGTCCGCAGCTCCTCTGTCCGCAGCTCCTCTGTCCGCAGCTCCTCTGTCCGCAGCTCCTCTGTCCACAGCTCCCCTGTCCACAGCTCCTCTGTCCACAGCACCAATGTCCACAGCTCCCCTGTCCACAGCTTCTCTGTCCACAGCTCCCCTGTCCACAGCTCCTCTGTCCACAGCTCCCCTGTCCACAGCTCCTCTGTCCACAGCTCCTCTGTCCACAGCTCCTCTGTCCACAGCTCCTCTGTCCACAGCTCCTCTGTCCGCAGCTCCCCTGTCCATAGCTCCTCTGTCCACAGCTCCTCTGTCCACAGCTCCTCTGTCCACAGCTCCTCTGTCCACAGCTCCTCTGTCCACAGCTCCTCTGTTACAATTTTTCTCATATTTCGTCTGATTCCTGAGCCCAGGTCCAGGCCACAGCAGAAGGTCAGGTATTGGATCTGTCATTATGGCCACTTTTGTGCTCCATCAATCTATCACCACCCACAGTGTTTCCTCTGTCACTTGCAATGGCATCATCGAAACCAATCTACTATTATTTTGTAGATAGTATTATTGGTCAAGTGATGGTAAGTCAAATGTGTATTTATTAAAATTTCAAATGAATTAAATCAGTAACAAGGCAGTGTGAAATCCTACCACCTGTTAAGATCGGAGAGAGAGGACAAAGGAAAGGTGAAGGAGAGAGGTCTAAAGAATCCAACTCATTTCTGTGTTCCTCAGCTAAGACAGCTGGCCATACAGTTCTGATTGATAGTCATGAGAAATCAATCCAAACACTAAAAACTGCATTTCGTTGACATTAAGATATTTGGATTCAATAATATTGCAGGTTGCAATCTTCTCTCAAATCTGGTCGCATTCAAGTGGCTCTTGATGAACAGCAAACTTGTTTTTGTCAATTGCTGTTCAAATACGTGATGTAGATTATTTTATTTTTTACAAACAGATACATTTTAAATGGCCATCCCTACCATTTTCTTTCAATAGTGGGAGTCTTTAAGTGTTTCACAGATATCCTTCAGTTCCTCATTTGTTTCTGCTGGGTTTTGCAGCATTTCAAGTTTCCCCAAGGATTCCAACTCCTTTGGCTGCCGGGCCTCTATGGCCTCTATAACTTGGTTCAGAGCAGTCTTGAATTCTGTATGCATCATCTCCAGTTCCACCATGATGATGATGATGGTGATGATGATGGTGATGATGATGATAATCTCCAGTTTCACCATTATCTTCATCTCCACTGCTTGAAGATCTACAAAATAATAAAGACAACAGTTTTGCTGCAAGCAGCGTGATGATACAAGCCATGAGTACCAGGCAGGACATGTATCAAGGCCATGTGAAATACCTCGATCAAAATATCCACCCTTCATATATATTAGTAGTATTGATAACCATATAGCTGCTGACAGCCATACAATTTTGAATTGATGTTGATAATACAAGAGAAGCAACATTTTGTAACATATAGGCTAGCATAATATACCTTTAATGTATCCAGCGGGCATCTCAGAAGCCACAGGCTCATCAAGCAGGGATGGCAGCTCTTGGTCTAAAATCTAAGTAACAAATCATGTTGTTATTTAAACTTTCTACATTTACGATTTCGAGATCAATATCTTGAAGGCTAAAGAAACCTGATTCTGATGCTCTGTCTTGGCCAGCTTCTTCCTGGCTGCCACTTGGACTAACTGAGAAAACAGAAGGAAAAAAAGTAAGTATTTGGAAAGTTCTAACAGTATGCACAAAGTAGTAATATGACTTTAAATAACCTAATATACAAAAATGTGATGGTAATTGCATTCTATTGAGTGGCTTTGAAAGGTTTGTAAAGCTATAATACTTCATACAATTAAATTGTTTACCCTAACAAACTACAACCAGACACTTACTGTCGCTCTGGCTTGAGGTGGCACATGGCCTCAAGTTCTCTGCATCTGCAACTTCAGAGAATATCACAGATGTCAAACCATTACCACATTTACAGTACACACTTAACAGATTTTCCTGTCCATCCCATACAGTTGGTGGGAACAGAACTTTGAGAAAGTAGTAGTAGTTGGTAGGGTATTTTCAAAGACACTGGCTCTTGAAGTTGCTAATAGAAAAAAAAGAAGAACTGTTACACTTTGGTAATGTGACTAATAATCAAGCATGTCAAGATCAGATGGGTGTGGTAATTTCTTGTCATATCAACTGTCATTAGGTTATGATTTCATGCCGTCTCTACAATTTAAGACTAGTACTTGCATTAACTGTAAGCTTTTCTTCACCCACATACTTGAATATGTGTCAAACTTACCATCAACTTGCTGATTATACATTTAATGACCTAGTAGCCTAATGCAGGATCTTACCACTAGGAGCTGGTGGAAGCTGGGGCACTGGAAGCTGGGCTTGTCTTCTTCTGGAGTGCTTCACTTCCATCATCATCTTACGAAGTACAATACAAAAAAATAATAATTTATTTCATCTACTTCCTGATGCATGTAATACACACAATGGAATAAGAGCGCTTAAGAAATCCTCACCAGGTGGCTCTACACGGAATCTGATTGGATTAGTCACCGCCCTCTTCGCTGGTTCCTCGTCAGATGCAACATTGGAGGTGTCAACCCCCCGTTTGTCTCGTTGCTTTGTCACAGAGTAATTGTCTGTACGTGCAATAAACATAGTCATAAATACTTTCCTATTAACACTGGCAAAACAGGTTATTGAGTATTTGTAATTCACATGGTAATACTTTCAGCAAATACATATAGTACTTAAGAGGGGGAAGATACTGACTCTACTGACCAGGAGTGGGTTGCACCAGTTAGACGCTAATAAGGTGTAAGAGATACAGAGAGGGAAAAAAGTATTTGATCCCCTGCTGATTTTGTACGTTTGCCCACTGACAAAGAAATGATCAGTCTATAATTTTAATGGTAGGTTTATTTGAACAGTGAGAGACAGAATAACAACAAAAAAATCAAGAAAAACGCATGTAAAAAATGTTATAAATTGATTTGCATTTTAATGAGGGAAATAAGTATTTGACCCCCTCTCAATCAGAAAGATTTCTGGCTCCCAGGTGTCTTTTATACAGGTAACGAGCTGAGATTAGGAGCACACTCTTAAAGGGAGTGCTCCTAATCTCAGCTTGTTACCTGTATAAAAGACACCTGTCCACAGAAGCAATCAATCAATAAGATTCCTAACTCTCCACCATGGCCAAGACCAAAGAGCTCTCCAAGGATGTCAGGGACAAGATTGTAGACCTACACAAGGCTGGAATGGGCTACAAGACCATCGCCAAGCAGCTTGGTGAGAAGGTGACAACAGTTGGTGCGATTATTCGCAAATGGAAGAAACACAAAATAACTGTCAATCTCCCTCGGCCTGGGGCTTCATGCAAGATCTCACCTCGTGGAGTTGCAATGATCATGAAAACGGTGAGGAATCAGCCCAGAACTACACGGGAGGATCTTGTCAATGATCTCAAGAAAGCTGGGACCATAGTCACCAAGAAAACAATTGGTAACACACTACGTCGTGAAGGACTGAAATCCTGCAGCGCCCGCTAGGTACCCCTGCTCAAGAAAGCACATATACAGGGCCGTCTGAAGTTTGCCAATGAACATCTGAATGATTCAGAGGAGAACTGGGTGAAAGTGTTGTGGTCAGATGAGACCAAAATGGAGCTCTTTGGCATCAACTCAACTCGCCGTGTTTGGAGGAGGAGGAATGCTGCCTATGACCCCAAGAACACCATCCCCACGTCAAACATGGAGGTGTAAACATTACGCTTTAGGGGTGTTTTTCTGATAAGGGGACAGGACAACTTCACTGCATCAAAGGGACGATGGATAGGGCCATGTACCGTCAAATCTTGGGTGAGAAACTCCTTCCCTTAGCCAGGGCATTGAAAATGGGTCGTGGATGGGTATTCCAGCATGACAATGACCAAAAACACATGGCCAAGGCAACAAAGGAGTGGCTCAAGAAGAAGCACATTAAGGTCCTGGAGTGGCCTAGCCAGTGGAGGGAGCTGAAGGTTCGAGTTGCCAAACATCAGGCTCGAAACCTTAATGACTTGGAGAAGATCTGCAAAGAGGAGTGGGACAAAATCCCTCCTGAGATGTGTGCAAACCTGGTGGCCAACTACAAGAAACGTCTGACCTCTGTGATTGCCAACAAGGGTTTTGCCACCAAGTACTAAGTCATGTTTTGCAGAGGGGTCAAATACTTATTTCCCTCATTAAAATGCAAATCAATTTTGCATGTCAACATTTTTGACATGAGTTTTTCTGGATTTTTTTGTTGTTATTCTGTCTCTCACTGTTCAAATAAACCTACCATTTGCCAGTGGGCAAACGTACAAAATCAGCAGGGGATCAAATACTTTTTTCCCTCACTGTAAATTGGACCTACCTACGGCCAACGTAATTATTTAGAAAATTGAACAAGATGCGACATGACTAGTTATGAAACACTTACCTTGGAAACTAGTTATAGATTTATACTTTACGTCTACCCCACATTACACTTAGCTTTTGCTACGCCAGGGTGTAAAAACTATTACGTACAACCAGGTGGTGACACAGGTTTACACCTGGCTTAGAACATATTCTATGCTGGAACTAGCCTTGCATATAGGAGTATGTTCAACTCATGCAACCTGCTCCAGAGCCAAGCATACATGGCAATATAAACGGGAGTGGATGGATACAGTAAAATATTATTTTACCAGTGGATGAAAAGATGGAAATTCTGTACTTCTCCCATTACATTTACATTTACGTCATTTAGCAGACGCTCTTATCCAGAGCGACTTACAAATTGGTGCATTCACCCTATAGCCAGTGGGTTAGCCACTTTACCAATTTTTTTTTTGTATTATTATAATTTTTTTATATATATATATATTTTTTTGGGGGGGGGGGGTAGAAGGATTACTTTATCCTATCCCAGGTATTCCTTAAAGAGGTGGGGTTTCAAATGTCTCCGGAAGGTGGTGAGTGACTCCGCTGTCCTGGCGTCGTGAGGGAGCTTGTTCCACCATTGGGGTGCCAGAGCACCAAACAGTTTTGACTGGGCTGAGCGGGAACTATGCTTCCGCAGAGGAAGGAGCCAGCAGGCCAGAGGTGGATGAACGCAATGCCCTCGTTTGGGTGTAGGGACTGATCAGAGCCTGAAGGTACGGAGGTGCCGTTCCCCTCACTGCTCCATAGGCAAGCACCATGGTCTTGTAACGGATGCGAGCTTCAACTGGAAGCCAGTGGAGTGTGCGGAGGAGGGGGGTGACGTGAGAGAACTTGGGAAGGTTGAACACCAGACGGGCTGCAGCATTCTGGATGAGTTGTAGGGGTTTAATGGCACAGGCAGGGAGCCCAGCCAACAGCGAGTTGCAGTAATCCAGACGGGGAGATGACAAGTGCCTGGATTAGGACCTGTGCCGCTTCCTGTGTAAGGCAGGGTCGTACTCTCCGAATGTTGTAGAGCATGAACCTGCAGGATCGGGTCACCGCCTTGATGTTAGCGGAGAACGACAGGGTGTTGTCCAGGGTCACGCCAAGGCTCTTCGCACTCTGGGAGGAGGACACAACGGAGTTGTCAACCGTGATGGCGAGATCATGGAACGGGCAGTCCTTCCCCGGGAGGAAGAGCAGCTCCGTCTTGCCAGGGTTCAGCTTGAGGGGGTGATCCGTCATCCATACTGATATGTCTGCCAGACATGCAGAGATGCGATTCGCCACCTGGTTATCAGAAGGGGGAAAGGAGATGATTAGTTGTGTATCGTCAGCGTAGCAATGATAGGAGAGGCCATGTGAGGATATGACAGAGCCAAATGACTTGGTGTATAGGGAGAAAAGGAGAGGGCCTAGAACTGAGCCCTGGGGGACACCAGTGGTGAGAGCACGTGGTGCGGAGACAGCTTCTCGCCACGCCACTTGGTAGGAGCGACCGGTCAGGTAGGACGCAATCCAGGAGTGAGCCGCGCCGGAGATGCCCAGCTCGGAGAGGGTGGAGAGGAGGATCTGATGGTTCACAGTATCAAAGGCAGCAGACAGGTCTAGAAGGACAAGAGCAGAGGAGAGAGAGTTAGCTTTAGCAGTGCGGAGAGCCTCCGTGACACAGAGAAGAGCAGACTCAGTTGAATGACCAGTCCTGAAACCTGACTGGTTTGGATCAAGAAGGTCATTCTGAGAGAGATAGCAAGAGAGTTGGCTAAAGACGGCACGCTCAATAGTTTTGGAAAGAAAATAAAGAAGGGATACTGGTCTGTAGTTGTTGACATCAGTGGGATCGAGTGTTGGTTTTTTGAGAAGGGGTGCAACTCTCGCTCTCTTGATGACGGAAGGGACATAGCCAGCGGTCAAGGATGAGTTGATCAGCGAGGTGAGGTAGGGGAGAAGGTCACCGGAGATGGTCTGGAGAAGAGAGGAGGGGATGGGGTCAAGCGGGCAGGTTGTTGGGCGGCCTGCAGTCACTAGTCGCAAGATTTTATCTAGAGAGAGAGGGGAGAAAGAAGTCAAAGCATAGGGTAGGGCAGTGTGAGCAGGACCAGCAGTGTCATTAGACTTAACAAACGAGGATCGGATGTCGTCAACCTTCTTTTCAAAGTGGTTGGCGAAGTCATCCACAGAGAGGGAGGGGGGTAGGATTCAGCAGTGAGGAGAATGTGGCAAAGAGCTTCCTAGGGTTAGAGGCAGATGCTTGGAATTTAGAGTGGTAGAAAGTGGCCTTAGCAGCAGAAACAGATGAAGAAAATGTAGAGAGGAGGGAGTGAAAAGATGCCAGGTCGGCAGGGAGTTTAGTTTTCTTCCATTTCCGCTCAGCTGCCCGGAGCTCTGACCTGTGAGCTCGCAATGAGTCATCAAGCCACGGAGCTGGAGGGGAGGACCGAGCCGGCCGGGAGGATAGGGGACACAGGGAGTCAAAGGATGCAGAAAGGGAGGAGAGGAGGGTTGAGGAGGCAGAATCAGGAGATTGGAGGGAGAAGGATTGAGCAGAGGGAAGAGATGATAGGATGGAAGAGGAGAGAGTAGTGGGAGAGAGAGAGCGAAGGTTGCGGCGGCGCGTTACCATCTGTGTAGGGGCAGAGTGAGTAGTGTTGGAGGAGAGCGAGAGAGAAAAGGATACAAAGTAGTGGTCGGAGACATGGAGGGAAGTTGCAGTAAGATTAGTAGAAGAGCAACATCTAGTAAAGATGAAGTCAAGCGTATTGCCTGCCTTGTGAGTAGGGGGGGACGGTGAGAGGGTGAGGTCAAAAGAGGAGAGGAGTGGAAAGAAGGAGGCAGAGAGAAATGAGTCAAATGTAGACGTAGGGAGGTTGAAATCCCCCAAAACTGTGAAGGGTGAGCCATCCTCAGGAAAGGAACTTATCAAGGCGTCAAGCTCATTGATGAACTCTCCAAGGGAACCTGGAGGGCGATAGATGACAAGGATATTAAGCTTAAATGGGCTAGTGACTGTGACAGCGTGGAATTCAAATGAGGAGATAGACAGATGGGTTAGGGGAAAAATTGAGAATGACCACTTGGGAGAGATGAGGATTCCTGTGCCACCACCCCTCTGACCAGATGCTCTCGGGGTATGCGAGAACACATGGTCAGACGAGGAGAGAGCAGTAGGAGTAGCAGTGTTTTCAGTGGTAATCCATGTTGGCAGCAGAACGGCAGTTCCAGAGGCTGCCTGAGACCTGGAACTCCAGGTGTGTGGTGCGTGCAGGGACCACCAGGTTAGAGAGGCAGCAGCCACGCGGTGTGAGGCGTTTGTGTAGCCTGTGCGGAGAGGAGAGAACAGGGATAGGCAGAGGCATAGTTGACAGGCTGTAGCAGATGGCTACAATAATGCAGAGGAGATCGGAATGAAATGAACTAAACATCTGGGAAAGGAGAGAGCAGGGCCTCCCTCACCAAAAAAAATATAACTCTCCCAACTTCCACCTCAGAAACTATAATTGTTTCACTGAGCCACCCGAATAAAATTCTCCCAACTTCCACTTTAGAAATTAGAATTGTTGTAAACTACTGCGGTTCAATGTTTCAAGGAATAGACTCAACTTACTTTATTCAGCTAGCTAACTATGACGCCATAGCTAACTAGCATGCTAGCATCCAATAACACCCAGTTTAGCACCAATACTTGGTTACAACAAACTACCAATAGTGTGTTAACACACTAAACAGATAATTCGTGTCCGTGTCTAGTTCTTTCATAACGCAGCAATAATTAAACGTTGGGTAGCTAGCACAAATATATTGTATTTAGCTACTACAGTACAGCTAGCTGGTAGTGTTGGCTAGCTAGCAATGGCTGCTGTGTTGACTTTGTTTGAAAAACGGCGTCGCTGCGAACGAATGTAGCTGGCTAAAAGGATATTGTATTTAGTTGCTACCGTTGCTAATAGCTACTCGCCAGCTAGTTCAGGAGGTGAGTTAGCTAGCTAGCCTGCTACACCCGGCACCGCCGAATACAAAAGTAACCTACAATAACTACATACAACAACTACCCACAACAGCCCACGATGCCTACCTATAATACCTAGTAATATACAGCCCACGATGCCTACCTATAATACCTAACTACAATCTAAATACATAGTTTAAGCCTTACTCGACAAAGCCCAAGCTATGTATAAAGCCAAACTTACCCGACGCCAGCTGTCTGGGTGGCAGACTGCAATCAGTAGCTGTAATTAAGTACAGCAGCTACCAACCACCTAACGTTAATGCCTCGGATAATGAGGTTAGAAAAACAGCTGAATGGTAGGTAGCTAGCTGGCTCAATTACAGGTACTCTTAAGCGTGAAATAACATTGGAAACAACTAACCACAGTTGCTAAAAGTTACTAGTAGCTACCCACTAGCTAGCTAGCTTTGTTGGTCCAAGTAGTGGGTTAGCTAGCTAGCCTCGTGCTTCGCCGGGGTCTGCCGAATACAATACTTACCTACAATAATTACCTACAATAACCTACAATAACTACCTAAGTAAACTACCTATAATACCTAACTACAATACCTACCTACAATCTAAATACATGGTTTAAGCTTTACTCAACACCATATAAGAAGCCAAGCTTACCTCCTGCTTGTCACTCAGAAACTTCAGGCCGTTCTCCTCTCTTAATCACTATTACTCTGGCATTTCTTGGTCAGTAGCAACACAGGACCTGCAAGATATGAGACACTGTTTAAAGTTAACTATTTATCCATCTCTTTGCCTGAAAAGGGTAAACCATTTAACTGATCAACTCACCCCATCTCTCTTCTCCACCCACTGCTCTGGTACAAATTCAACAGTGTTCTCTTTTACTAAATGTACAACATAATAACGCTGTGTGCCCTGTGCAGAAAAACAAAACACCAATTCCACACTGTTCAGACTCTTGATTTACCAGCCAAGATAGTTTGCAAAACTAATACAGCTTGTGAACTTGGCTGTAGCTAAATGGGTCTTGCTACAGGCTGTGCGAGATTGTAAGCACAACACGAGTGCCATGGTCCTCCTCAAGTATAATGGCTTGCTTACCAAGACTGCTCTTTGCAATGAGACGCGTTTGTGAGCTCCTCGTAGTGGTGCGGAAAGTCCAATACAGTCTTGAGTCACAAGGACTCAGCATGTAAGATTCCAGATGCTGAAACACCCTGCAGAGGTAAGTATCAGAGGCATCTTCTTGGCTCACTACCTCACAGCATGACCTATCATTAAGTATGTAGGCATTGTTTGGCCATCATTTTGAACGGTGCGTTCTTGCACTCTTTTACAAATTTGCACAAGTGGCCGCCTCCCTGAGCGGACCATCTTCTTTAGTTGTTGCAAGTAGTTCTCAAACTTGAAAGCATAACAGTTGTCAAGGCAGCCGTGTTCTTCAGCATCAGCAGTGAGGTGCAGGAGGGAGTGAACATTATACATGAGAAATGTGTCTCCATACAAAACCCTTCCCTGCTCCATCAAGAAGTTCAGTAAAGCATGAGCATAGACACTGTGGATTGAAGAAAGTTGTGGAGAAAGTGCACATGGCAACACTGAAGGCCATGAAGTGTGTATACTCTTTAGACAAGATTCTTCTCAGCACTACTTTCCCAGTATAGAGTAGAAACTGTCTGAATTCTGTGGCCTTCCAACGGCCAAGGTCATCCAATCCCCATGGTTTGCGAGCAAAGCAGTCTGGAATTGAATCCTTTAGTCGGTTTAGTCGTTGACTGACCTCCTTGACTTGCACCAACGACAACCTGGCCCCAGTCTTTCCCCTAGTCCACATCATCAAGAGCTTCCTGGTTACTCCGAGGCAACAAAGGTGCATATAGTCAATTGGGAATGACTTCACCATATCAATGGTGAGGATGTAAAAAGGAGAGGTTTTCCCTTCATGGTGATGTTCTGGATGTACCAATTCCCTAAAGGATTTGTCAGTTCTGAGACACAGGTTTTTTACCTGCGGCCACGTCATCCTCCCATCATACCTGCCTTTTTGTGTGCACCTGTCACAGCCATGGTAGCCAGAATACATCTTTATGCATTTTACCATGGCTTTTGCAGGTGCATCACATGTTACAGAACAGACTTGCACTTGCAGTCTCCCCACTTCAAGCCGGTCTGCATCAACTCTTTAAGCTCCAGCAAAGTGTCATTGAGGAATTCCAGGGAGCTTGGTTTCGATGATGCCATTGCAAGTGACAGAGGAAACACTGTGGGAGGTGATAGATTGATGGAGCACAAATGTGGCCATAACGACATATTGGTACTTTTGAACAAAGGGAGACCATCCAGATTAAGGGACATTTCTAAAACATTAAAATCTCCAACCATAAATTGAGGATAGATGCTTATATGTTCACTAACTCCACATTCACTTTAAATCTGACAAACTCCACATTAGACTTGACTTCAACAAAAACATTGGTCTTTTCTATGAGAGTTCTAGCAGTGGAAGGCACATCTGGGTGACCATTAG
Source organism: Coregonus clupeaformis (assembly GCF_020615455.1). Taxonomy (NCBI): domain Eukaryota; kingdom Metazoa; phylum Chordata; class Actinopteri; order Salmoniformes; family Salmonidae; genus Coregonus; species Coregonus clupeaformis. The sequence continues at coordinate 50,266 of NW_025533511.1, read as the reverse complement.
ACTGCAGCATCTTCAGAAGTGCATCAACAGCATTGTATTTCACTTGGAAATCACTTATCCAGGTTGTCAGGTCCTCTCTGAAGGTAGAATCTTTTTCAACATCATCATTGTCAGAGTCAGTTGTCTCCTGAATTGCACAACCAGCATTGGCTTCAGTCTCTGAATCTATGTCACTGTGTGATGGCAGTCTTGGCTTAGTACAACCTACTGCCTCAAGCTCACCATCTGACTCTTTGTCAGCGTGTGTTGGAAGTCTTGGAGGAGTACCTTCCACTGCCTCAACTTCACTATCTGACTAAATTTTCCTCTCAGATTCAGTAGAACTGGTATCTTCACTCTTGGTGTCAGACTGGCTGTCAGATTCAGTAGAACTGGTATCTTCACTCTTGGTGTCAGACTGGCTGTCAGATTCAGTAGAACTGGTATCTTCACTCTTCGTGTCAGACTGGCTGATGAGATCCACTTTCATTGTCATTGTCTTCCTTCTCTACCCTTTTTTCTTAAGGTTGGTTTTCTCCCTTGACAATTTAGTCCAGATTCTATTGTATTTTCTCTGTCTTGAAACACATGACATCCATGTTACACCAGCGGATTTAACGGTCTGGAAATGATTAAACAATGATATGACAATGGTTCTACACATACAGTACAATATGAACTGCCTTACTTCTCCATTTAAAGTGAATAACCAGTTAGACAACACATAGGTTTACCAGTTAGACAACACATAGGTTTACCAGTTAGACAACACATAGGTTTACCAGTTAGACAACACATAGGTTTACCTTTTTTGAAGACATTTTCAATCTTCAGAACACTAAGTAAAGAAATGGAATAACATTAATCTCTACTACCCAAGACGTTATCCATAATATCCATCTTGAATCAGAACTTAAATGAGGAAAGAGGTGACAACAGCTTCTCAGGCTATCATGACACTGCAAGCCGTTTGAATAATGTTTGGTGTTATAGAACGGATAAATTGCACTTTTCATTATCTGGATTGTGCAAATTTAGACAGCCCTTTAGTAAAAATTTATGTATCAAGCCATAGACGGCGTAGCAGTGCGGTCGCTTTTATTCATTGTCCCTGTGTAAATATCCCGTTTCTAGTTTTTTTGTCTATTTTGTATATATTTCTCAATTTTTACTTTTCATTCTTTAACTAAATATACTTTCCTGCAACCCGCCTCACCCAACGTGGAAAGGATTCTATTATTTCTTTAAGACTTTCATCAAGAACCGTAAGCTGAAAATAGTGTAGCTGCAACTGAATGGCTACTTGTTATTAGTCACCGTTAACGTCTTCACCACTGTCCGTGGCCTACACTATCCACCAGCCAGCTCTAGCTCTAGCCTGGACAATTCGTCGGCCAGTCTGCACAGCGTGCTATCGACCCAGCGTGCTATCGACCCAGAGCTTATTGGACTTTCTGCCGGAATCACTGGACCCTAGCGCCGGATCATCGCAACCAGCTAGCTAGCTGCAACCTGTTGTTGGCTGATTACCATTGCCCTATAGCAAGCACCAGTTAGCCTTGAGCTAGCCTCAGGCCCATCTCCCGGCTATCTACCTCTCTGTCAACCGGACGGGACCTCCTAGTGTTGACACTGAGCCCCGCCGATCCAACACGACTGGTCTGCCGACGAAATAGTCTGATGTGGTTTCAACAGGCTTCCCGTTGCGACGACCACGAAGATCCATCTGCCAGCCCCGGCCCGCTAGCACACGCAAACTACAACTGTGCTCCCTGCTAGCTGTGCTGAAGCACCAATTTGAACTGCTCTCGGACTCACATATTGCTGTTCACTGGACCTTATGATCACTCAGCTGCACAGCTGATGCCTGCTGGACTGTTCCTTTACACGGTACCCTGTCCTGTTTATTCTGTTTAGCCTTAGCCCAAACGTTATCGCTATTTCCAGTTGTTGTTTTAGCTCTCTCTAATAACACCTGTGACTGCTTTATGCCTCTCTCCCATGTCAATTATGCCTTGCCTATTGCTGTTTGGGTTAGTTCTTATTATACAATTTCACTGTAGAACCCCTAGTCCCTCTCAAACTGCCTCAAATAGTTCCTTTGTTCCACCTCCCATACACGCCGAGACCGGCTCAATCGGTGGCTCCAGTGACGCTATCTCTTTCATTGTTACCCAACGCTTAGGGTTACCTGAACTGTACTCATATCCTTCCATATCCTTTTCTGTACATAATGCCCTGAATCTTTTCTACAACGCCCGGAGAACTGCCCCCTTTATTCTATGTACCCAACGCACTAGAAGACCAGTTCTTAAAGCCTTTAGTCGTATCCTTATTCTAGTCCTCCTCTGTTCCTCTGGTGATGTAGAGGCTAACCCAGGCCCTGCAGCCCCCAGTATCACTCCTACTCCCCAGGAGCTATCATTTGTTGACTTCTGTAACCGTAAAAGTCTTGGTTTTCTGCACGTAAATATCAGAAGCCTCCTTCCTAAGTTTGAGTTATTCACTGCGTTAACAGACTCCGCCAACCCTGATGTTCTAGCAGTGTCTGAATGCTGGCTTAGGAAGGCCACCAAAAATTCTGAAATTTCCATCCCCAACTATAACATTTTCCGTCTAGATAGAACTGCCAAAGGGGGTGGAGTTGCAATCTACTGTAGAGATAGCCTGCAGAGCTCTATCATACTATCCAGGTCTGTGCCCAAACAGTTTGAGCTTCTACTTCTAAAAATCCACCTTTCCAGAAATAAATCTCTCATTGTTGCCGCTTGCTACAGACCCCCCTCAGCCCCCAGCTGTGCCCTGGACACCATATGTGAATTGATTGCCCCCCATCTATCCTCAGAGTTCGTACTGCTTGGTGACCTAAATTGGGATATGCTTAACACCCCGACCATCCTACAATCTAAACTAGATGCCCTCAATCTCACACAAATGATCAACGATCCTACCAGGTACAACCCTAAATCCGTAAACATGGGTACCCTCATAGATATCATCCTGACTAACTTACCCTCTAAATACACCTCCGCTGTCTTCAACCAGGATCTCAGCGATCACTGCCTTATTGCCTGCGTCCGTAACGGGTCCGCGGTCAAACGACCACCCCTCATCACTGTCAAACGCTCCCAAAAACACTTCAGCGAGCAGGCCTTCCTAATTGACCTGGCCCAGGTATCCTGGATGGATATAGATCTCATTCCGTCAGTAGAGGATGCCTGGTTGTTCTTTAAAAGTAATTTCCTCTCAATCTTAAATAAACATGCCCCATTCAAAAATACAGAACTAAGAACAGATATAGCCCCTGGTTCTCCTCAGACTTGACTGCCCTTGACCAGCACAAAAACATCCTGTGGCGTACTGCATTAGCATCAAATAGCCCCCGCGATATGCAACTTTTCAGGGAAGTTAGGAACCAATATACACAAGCAGTTAGGAAAGCAAAGGCTAACTTTTTCAAACAGAAATTTGCATCCTGTAGCACTAACTCCAAAAAGTTTTGGGACACTGTAAAGTCCATGGAAAATAAGAGCACTTCCTCCCAGCTGCCCACTGCACTGAGGCTAGGAAACACTATCACCACCGATAAATCTACAATAATCGAGAATTTCAACAAGCATTTTGCTACGGCTGGCCATGCTTTCCACCTGGCTACCACTACCCTGGCCACCAGCTCTGCACCCTCCGCTGCAACTTGCCCATGCCCCCCCGCTTCTCCTCTCACACAAATCCAGACAGCTGATGTTCTGAAAGAGCTGCAAAATCTGGACCCCTACAAATCATCTGGGCTAGACAATCTGGACCCTTTCTTTCTAAAACTAGCCGAAATTGTCGCAACCCCTATTACTAGCCTGTTCAACCTCTCTTTCGTAACGTCTGAGATCCCCAGAGATTGGAAAGCTGCCGCGGTCATCCCCCTCTTCAAAGGGGGTGACACTCTAGATCCAAACTGTTACAGACCCATATCCATCCTGCCCTGCCTTTCAAAAGTTTTTGAAAGCCAAGTCAACAAACAGATCACCGACCATTTCGAATCCCACCGTACCTTCTCCGCTTATGCAATCCGGTTTCCGAGCTGGTCATGGGTGCACTTCAGCCACGCTCAAGGTCCTAAACGATATTATAACCGCGATCGATAATAGACAGTACTGTGCAGCCGTTTTCATTGACCTGGCCAAGGCTTTCGACTCTGTCAACCACCGCATTCTTATTGGCAGACTAAATAGCCTTGGTTTCTCAAATGACTGCCTCTCCTGGTTCACCAACTACTTCTTAGATAGAGTTCAATGTGTCAAATCGGAGGGCCTGTTGTCTGGACCTATGGCAGTCTCTATGGGGGTGCCACAGGGTTCAATTCTTGGGCCGACTCTTTTCTCTGTGTATATCAATGACGTCGCTCTTGCTGCTGGTGACTCTCAGATCCACCTCTACGCAGACGACACCATTTTGTATACATCTGGCCCTTCATTGGACACTGTGTTAACAAACCTCCAAACGAGCTTCAATGCCATACAACACTCCTTCAGTAGCCTCCAACTGCTCTTAAACACTAGTAAAACTAAATGCATGCTCTTCAACCGAACGCTGCTTGCACCCGCCCACCCGACTAGAATCACTACTTTCGACGGGTCTGACCTAGAGTATGTGGACAACTACAAATATCTAGGTGTCTGGTTAGACTGTAAACTCTCCTTCCAGACTCACATTAAGAATCTCCAATCCAAAGTTAAATCTAGAATCGGTTTCCTATTTCGCAACAAAGCCTCCTTCACTCATGCTGCCAAACATGCCCTCGTAAAACTGACTATCCTACCGATCCTTGACTTCGGCGATGTCATTTACAAAATAGCCTCCAACACTCTACTCAGCAAATTGGATGTAGTCTTTCACAGTGCCATCCGTTTTGTCTCCAAAGCCCCATATAATACCCACCACTGTGACCTGTACGCTCTTGTTGGCTGGTCCTCACTACATATTCGTCGCCAAACCCACTGGCTCCAGGCCATCTATAAATCACTGCTAGGCAAATCCCCACCTTATCTTAGCTCATTGGTCACCATAGCAACACCCACCCGTAGTCTGCGCTCCAGCAGGTATATCTCACTGGTCATCCCCAAAGCCAACACCTCCTTTGGCCGCAATTCCTTCCAATTCTCTGCTGCCAATGATTGGAACAAATTGCAAAAATCTCTGAAGCTGGAGACACTTATCTCCCTCACTAACTTTAAGCATCAGTTGTCAGAGCACCTTACCGATCACTGCACCTGTACACAGCCCATCTGAAATTAGCCCGCCCAACTACCTCATCCCTATATTGTTATTTATTTTGCTCATTTGTACCCCCAGTATCTCTATTTGCACATCATCTCTTGCACATCTATCATTCCAGTGTTAATACTAATTGTAATTATTTTGCACTATAGCCTATTTATTGCCTTACCTCCATAACTTGCTACATTTGCACACACTGTATATATATGTATTTCTGTTGTATTTTTGACTTTGTTTTGTTTTACCCCATATGTAACTCTGTGTTGTTGTTTTTATCGCACTGCTTTGCTTTATCTTGGCCAGGTCGCAGTTGTAAATGAGAACTTGTTCTCAACTGGTTTACCTGGTTAAATAAAGGTGAAATAAATAAAATAGCCTGCATTATATATTTTTTAAGTGCTTATGCTAGTAATAGACCAAGAACACTGTGATGAGTGATTCTGTGGTGAGGGATTTTGAAGGAGTCAGGTGCAGGAGGGAAAATCACAGAATAAAAGGTTTATTCCGAAAACACAGCAATATGCAGCAATGTGTCAAACACTCCAGTGCGGAAATCAGGAGCACTGGAAAACAACAAGGCACACGGGTGAATATCCCAGCGATACAAAATACAAGGAGCTCCACCGAGCTAATCTAACCTCCACAATAAACAATCACACACAAATACAAGTGGGCAGAGGGAACACTTATACAGGTACTGATCAGGGGATATGAACCAGGTGTGTGTAATAAACAAGACAAAACAAATGGAATGATGAGATGAGGAGCGGCAGTGGCTAGAAGGCCGGTGACGACGAACGCCGAAGCCTGCCCGAACAAAGAGAGGAGGCAGCTTCGGAGGAAGTCGTGACAAACACTTGTCAATGTTGTTCTTCATCAGGACCTAAGAACACGATTACTGAACCCTGTAACACAGGCTGTGATTACACGCAGCACTATCCAAGTAACATAGGTAGGTTTAAACTATCTATTAGCCAACTGGCTAATTAGCTAACTGGCAAGCTTCCTCGCTCGTTAGATAGCCTGACATCTTCAAAATGTATTTATCTGGGGAGCTGGTAGCACACTAACTTACTTGGTTTAAATAGTACACGCTGGATAACTTACCTTTCGTAAAAACTTCCAAGAGGTAAACTGTGTTCGGTCAGTCGGAGTCGATGGCGTCTTCACTGTTCAGCTGTGTTTTTTCACTTTTACAAATTAGTACCGTAGGTGTTTCTTTCTGGCTCCAGCCTCAGTATTGTTAGTTGCCACACCCACTTTTATATTTGCAATGACGGATAATGGAGTCAAAAGGAATATTCAGGATGAACCGTCGTCAGGCCACCACTACTGCTAGCTGCTTTATAATGATTTAAAAATATATATTATTATTGTTATAGGCTACATTCATGAATTAATATAATAAAAATATATTATTTTCAGGTATCGTTCCCTCTTCCATAGGCCTATGCTGAGGTCAAAATGACATTATGAATTTCCATACATTTATTAAATCGGTAGAATTATGGAAAAATACATTGCGGAGGGGAAGAGCTGGATCCACTTCCTTCACTCCAAGCACAAGTATGTTGGCCCAATATCTTGTGATCTAAAGTACTTATTTAGAACGTAACAAATGTTCCAACATACTTAGAAAGACAACGTTACAAGTGTACCACCAATTGACTTACAGACAACGTTCCAAAACGTATTTTTATAATTCCGCTTGTAATGTTATATGAAGACAAACCATAGCTCTAAATGTAACATTATGAAATGTTCCTAGGATATCTCCAAAATAACATGATATTCAGAACCTTTCATGGACTACCAAGGAACGTTTTTAATGTTCCCATGACGTCTGTATAGTGACCTGATATTCATAACCTCTATAATACTTATTAGAAACGTTATGAATGTGTCTATAATGTCCCAAACGGGCTATGACATTCAGTACCTCTGGAAGACTTAAGGGGAACGTTACAAATGTCTCAGTTACGTTCCTTGTTAGCTGGGAAGTTAGTTCGTAAAATGTCTGCCCTGCTAGAGCTGCCCCGGTCAACTGTAAGTGCTGTTACTGTGAAGTGGAAACATCTAGGAGCAACAACGGCTCAGCCATGAAGTGGTAGGCCACACAAGCTCAGAGAACGGGACCACCGAGTCCTGAAGGGCGTAGAAATCGTCTGTCCTCGGTTGCAACACTCACTACCAAGTTCCAAACTGCCTCTGGAAGCAACGTCAGCACAATAACTGTTCGTCGGGAGCCTTATGAAATGGGTTTCCATAGCCGAGCAGCCCCACAAAAGCCTAAGATCACCATGAGCAATGTCAAGCGTCGGCTGGAGTGGTGTAAAGCTCGCCGCCATTGGACTCTGGAGCAATGGAAACACGTTTCCTGGAGTGATGAATTACGCTTCACCGTCTGGCAGTCCAACGGACAAATCTGGGTTTGGCGGATGCCAGGAGAACGCTTAGTTCCAGTGAAGGGAAATCTTAACACTACAGCATACAATGACATTCTAGACAATTCTGTGCTTCCAACTTTGTGGCAACAGTTTGGGGAAGACCCTTTACTGTTTCAGCATGACAATGCCCCCTTGTGTGGGTTATATTCAAGCAATCTATCAATAAACTTGTTACATCAACTCTCTATCCAATAGCTATGTATTTTCTTTAATACACCATTCACCTCTCTCTAGGCACTTATACATCGCTTTATTACAATGGCAGTGTTCTCCTCAACTTTGATTAAAGTTAGCTTTACAGAGAATATGTCAAGTTGATCCGATGTAAGGTTCATGTTTTACAAAAACATTTCCCAGAAAACGTTATGGATGTTTAATTGCCTGTCCTAGTCTTTACAAGACTGTAGTACTCTAAAATAGAACTAAAGTCACTTAAATTCAGTCTGTATTGCTTCATTAACATGTCAACTTTATAACAAACACTGGGGGACAGCTGTGATTTGAAGTGTAAGTATGGTTTCTTCTGTTAAAGCCTTCAGAACTGTAACATTGTATTCCAGACAGTGGACATTTTGTAAGATGGCAGCCACTGCCCCCAGGGCCAAATCTGGGGTGGTTATATATCTTTTCAGCGCACATAAATCTACCACTGTGCTTTTATCACAAAGTGCAAGATTGGGGTACATGCCAATTTGTCCCACTGAAAACAGTTCAACTTAGCCTGAATTCAAGCAATAATGAATTGGAACGCCGACTGCGAGCCAGGCCTAATCGCCCAACATCAGTGACCGACCTCACTAATGCTCTTGTGGCTGAATGGAAACAAGTCCCCGCAGCAATGTTCCAACATCTAGTGGAAAGCCTTCCTAGAAGAGTGAACGCTGTTATAGCAGCAAATGGGGGACCAACTCCATATTAATGCGCATAATGTTGGAATGAGATGTTCGACGAGCAGGTGTCCACATACTTTTGGTCATGTAGTGTATTTTGTTGCAGGTAGCTAGCATAGCTTGCTGATATTTCTCTGACAAGTGTGCCCTGTTAAAATTACAAAATGCTTTGACTACAATAAAGATACTTTTGAACAGGTGAAACGAGTCACATAACTTTTATTGAACAGTGACCGATTCCAGTCATAATTTGATCTGACATCCAAAAAGCTGGAGTTTAAAAAAGCTTCACTGTCCAAATAGGCCTACATATGGTGAGGTCAACAACATTCCCACCATATGGTGAGGTCAACAACATTCCCACCATATGGTGAGGTCAACAACATTCCTACCTTATGGTGAGGTCAACAACATTCCCAACATATGGTGAGGTCATCAACATTCCCAACATGTGGTGAGGTCAACAACATTCCCAACATATGGTGAGGTCAACAACATTCCCAACATATGGTGAGGTTAACAACATTCCCAACATATGGTGAGGTCAACAACATTCCCAACATGTGGTGAATGCAGATGTTTCTGTCGCTGAGATATGATGTATCCACATCCATCCCGTTCAGAACTGGTATGTAGCCTACATGACGGTATATCAAAATGCTTAAAAGAGAGAAACCAATTATAGCCCATATCTGAGAGAGCGAGGGGAAGAAAGAAGCAGGTCTTCATACTGTGTCCGTGCCGCCCATAGAATGACCCATTAGAACCAATTCATTTACCCACCAGCCCCCTACCTGACAGAAAACAATAAAACACTGCTGGCCAGTGGAACGAGTATGGATCAATAGGTGATAATCAGACCGCTATTCTAGAACAATTTCATTTCCATCTCCGACTCTCATTATTTTCTTTGTAGGCATGCCCGCCACAGAGATCCTATTGAATCACTAGGGATTCCATTACATGGGCATGGCAGGGTTCTCGGAAGAGATTGTGTGTTAGAATGGAACCCCTGCAGAAAATGACTATGCTACACTCTGGGAAAAAGAGAACTTGCTCTCCACATCTTCAGCGCCACAGCCAACTTTCAACTACGCTACTATAGTTACTAGGCCTATGGTATCGTGTCTGCAATTTGAAAAAGAGAAAAACACTACGTCATTTTAATAAATCAGTAACTAGCAAAGTAATTCAAAATTCGTTAATGACTAGGCAGGTCTATCTTAATGATCTTATTATGCAGGTCTATCGATTTAATCAAAATAGGCATCCTTTCCCCGATTATTTCTATGGTCTTTGTTGTATGAATATGTTTCAGTTGCTTGACTGGTTGGCTTAAGATTTATATACATATTTTTTAGGGATCAAGTGTTTATAAATAAACTGAACAACAATACTATGATGCTTGGTGAAGGTTTCCTTCTCCATGACCCCTTGTTTCATATATACCCTATACACTTTCTGAAGTATAAATGTTATCAGAAGTTGTAAAAGCACACTATTCCAGACCGGAGTGCACGTTTGAAAGTTTGCGTTTCAAGCTTAAATGGTGTAAGAAAAGTATTGTTCCAAATAATAATAACTATATAAAACAGAAATACATTGGGAATGTGACTGCTGAAGCAAGTAACAATTATAATAACAAAAACAATAATAATAATAATAATAATAATAATACTAATAATACTAATAATAGTAATAATAATAATAACAACGTTTATTAATAGGCTAGATTATTTGTGGTAATATTATTTTTGTTTTCAAAATACGGCTGATTATATTAAACAAAATACTGCTGATAATAATAAACAAAATACAGCTAATAATAATATTAATAATAATGTATTTAACTTCCATAGGTTTTGTGAATGTGTTTGTTTAATCAATTATACATGATTAACGTGTAGTATCCAACAATTATCTTAATATTAACAAAAACATTTTCATAATTATTTTTTACAGAATCTCTTTGGATTTTTTTATTGATTGATTTGCAATGGTCAGAATTTCAATAATTATTGATTTATGTTTGAACAACCCCCTTTTCATGAATTCTGCTTCTGAATGCTTTTTCTAATGCTTTTTTAAAAACTGCTGATTTCGGTCAGGAAACACTAACAAAAGAGATGCCTCTCAAAAGTGTGTTATTTGGGGTAGAAGTTAAAAGTTTTGTAGGCTACTGTTGTGTGCTACTTTTTCACAACACGAGGGGGCCAATAACACTTCAGATGCTTATAAAGGCGTTAAAAAACTAGTGAGAAAAAGTAAAAGATATTGATTAAAAGTAACATTATAATCTTCATTTCTATTGGTGAGGAAGAACAACAGTATATTTGCTTATCAAAATAGTTTGTGATACATTGAGTGAGAGGCCTTTAACAGCGCTATGATAGGCTTTGATAAACCAGTCGTGCTTCCACTATCTTTAAACCTTTAGTCCTGTATTTGGACACATCAACGAACATCGAAGGAAAGTGGTACCAAGATTTTATGATTTACATCACATCTTGTTCAACTGAAAAGGTAGGCTATTGCGTTATTTTTCTGGCTGTAAGAATTTGATTTATTTTCAATTTGTGTCACAGGCATCCACTTCAAATAATCTAAATATTTCATCCACCCATTGACATGAAAATAGTTCAGGATAAATTAGTTGCATTGAAGTGACCCCTGAAAAATTAAATTGAACGTAAGCCATGTTTACTAAGGTTTCGATTCTTATAGACCCATTGCATTTACAGAATGGCATGTAGCCTACAGTGGCTTCTTTCCAGAACATAATCTTTTATCGATGGATAGCTAGATCAACCGAGTACGATCTCACCGCCTTGTGCTATTGAGATGACAATATTTTCATATACGCATGTGACTTATACATTAATGAAACTGAACCCTATCCGGGGCTCGTGACTGTATTGCACCATGCTTCTATTTGTTTCCTTACAATACTTTTGTATAGCATAGGTCTATGTTTCTCCTATAATAACCGTAAAGTTCATTCATATTTCATGAGCACTGTTTACGAAATTAATAGATAACATTCGAGCAGACGTCAGAGCATCTCAGAGATGTTTATGTGTCAATGACTGTGCCTGGTTATGTTGCATTATCACGATATCAAACATTTATGAATGGCAGCTGTATCCGCTGATGTTTCATTAGCCAACAATGCTAACGTCAGACTGAGACGGATCACTTCAGCCAGTTTCATCCTTGCCTTAATTAATCAGAGGCTGATTTACGTGTTGGACTTACAGGCAAGGCCTACTTACTATTGGGAACAGGTGTATAGTCTCCCTGTGAAATTCATGACATTAATAGAGCTATTAAGTTAAACGAAAAGCCACAAGTCATGCCTTTTCCGTATTAGGAAACATTTATATATAATCAGAATTTATAGGCCTATACTCACCTTATTCATGTTATTTGTGTCTCTTTCGATGTACAATTTAATTAGGCTAGTCTACTAGAGAATAAGGCTATCATTATATTTTGAACTTTTCACACTTACAATTTCAACCAATTATTCGTAATAATTTTGATGTCATAGCCTGTTGTTGTTTTTGTCAGTGCCCTTTCCATCATTGCCCACAGACTCCGTAGTTCTAGGCCCAGGACCATATATGGGTTAAAGGTCGTGCAGAGGTAATGGGAAGTTATTGGAAGGTAGTCTGACAAGGGTGTCTGCGGGGTCTTTGGTTCACAGTGGGGTTAAAGAGACTGTTGTTTGCTTTCTCCAGAAATATGTTTCCTTCCTAAAAGCAGACGTGTCCTGCTTGCCAGTGCAGATTTCACCCTGCTCTGTCACCAGTCTGTACTCTGTTTGTTTTCTAGGTTTATGAACTCTTCCCCCAACAGGAAAACAAATAATATAACAACGTCATTGGCTGCAAGGTTTGTTCTCTTCTTTGTATGTGTTGTTAGGCCCTGTCCTCCAACTCCTGAGAAGCTTTTGTGTTACTTTGCTATTTTTGTCCTCAGTAGCCTACCCCAGACTCTCATTTCAGTAGCTTTGTCATTGAATTAAATTATATCAATAGTGAATGACTATTTAGTGTGTGACTAGGTAACTACATCTGTGGTCCTCTGTAGCTCAGCTGGTAGAGCACGGCGCTTGTAACGCCAAGGTAGTGGGTTCGATCCCCGGGACCACCCATACACAAAACATTTATGCACGCATGACTGTAAGTCGCTTTGGATAAAAGCGTCTGCTAAATGGCATATTTATTTATTTATTACATCAGGAATGCAGGTAAAAATAAATAGGTATTTCAATCATTTATTGCTGATATTTGTACTTTTTATTATATGTATTTATATTTGTCTGTTTCCTATCTAAGTTACTGGTGAATATGTTAATCTAGAATTTGAGTCCCATATTACAGTAAAATAAAAACATAAACTCAGCAAAAAAAGAAACGTCCTCTCACTGTCAACTGCGTTTATTTGTATGTGTATGTGTAAATATTTGTATGAACATAACAAGATTCAACAACTGAGACATAAACTGAACAAGTTCCACAGACATGTGACTAACAGAAATTGTATAATGTGTCCCTGAACAAAGGGGGGATCAAAATCAAAAGTAACAGTCAGTATCTGGTGTGGCCACCAGCTGCATTACGTACTGCAGTGCATCTCCTCCTCATGGACTGCACCAGATTTACCAGTTCTTGCTGTGAGATGTTACCCCACTCTTCCACCAAGATACCTGCAAGTTCACGGATATTTCTGGGGGGAATGGCCCTAGCCCTCAGCTTCCGATCAAACAGGTCCCAGACGTGCTCAATGGGATTGAGATCCGGGCTCTTCACTGGCCATGGCAGAACACTGACATTCCTGCAATGACAACAAACTGAGTCCGATGATGCTGTGACACACCGCCCCAGACCATGACGGACCCTCTACCTCCAAATCGATCCTGCTCCAGAGTACAGGCCTCGGTGTAACGCTCATTCCTTCGACGATAAACGCGAATCCGACCATCACCCCTGGTGAGACAAAACCACGACTCGTCAGTGAAGAGCACTTTTTCCAGTCCTGTCTGGTCCAGCGACAGTGGGTTTGTGCCCATAGGTGACGTTGTTGCCGGTGATGTCTGGTGAGGACCTGCCTTACAACAGGCCCACAAGCCCTCAGTCCAGCCTCTCTCAGCCTATTTCGGACAGTCTGAGCACTGATGGAGGGATTGTGCGTTCCTGGTGTAACTCGGGCAGTTGTTGTTGCCATCCTGTACCTGTCCTGCAGGTGTGATGTTAGGATGTACCGATCCTGTGCAGGTGTTGTTACACGTGGTCTGCCACTGCGAGGACGATCAGCTGTCCGTCCTGTCTCCCTGTAGCGCTGTCTTAGGCGTCTCACAGTACGGACATTGCAATTTATTGCCCTGGCCACATCTGCAGTCCTCATTCCTCCCTGCAGCATGCCTAAGGCACATTCACGCAGATGAGCAGGGACCCTGGGCATCCTTCTTTTGGTGTTTTTCAGAGTCAGTAGAAAGGCCTCTTTAGTGTCCTAAGTTTTCAAAACTGTGACCTTAATTGCCTACCGTCTGTAAGCTGTTAGTGTCTTAACGACCGTTCCACAGGTGCATGTTCATTAATTGTTTATGGTTCATTGAACAAGCATAGGAAACAGTGTTTAAACCCTTTACAATGAAGATCTGTGAAGTTATTTGGAATTTCACAAATTATCTTTGAAAGACAGGGTCCTGAAAAAGGGATGTTTCTTTTTTGCTGAGTTTATTTAAAACAGTTTGTTTTGATGTTTCTATCAAACTGTAAAATGCTGAACTGGTGCCGAACCTATTGTTGTTATATATGATAACATGCTGTTTAGAAGGAACATTCCACCAGAGTGAATGACACACACACACTTCAATCAATCAACTTTTATTTTAATTTAATAGCACATGTGTTATGAACTTCCCTCTGTTGTATTGTTTACATGCTTCTGTTGTTTTAATAAAATGCTTCTGTTGTTTTAACATGCCTCTGTATTGTTTTATTAACGTGCCTCTGTTGTTTTGTTAACATGCCTCTGTTGTTTTGTTAACATGCCTCTGTTGTTTTGTTAACATGCCTCTGTTGTTTTGTTAACATGCCACTGTTGTTTTGTTAACATGCCACTGTTGTTTTGTTAACATGCCTCTGTTGTTTTGTTAACATGCCACTGTTGTTTTGTTAACATGCCTCTGTTGTTTTGTTAACATGCCTCTGTTGTTTTGTTAACATGCCACTGTTGTTTTGTTAACATGCCACTGTTGTTTTGTTAACCTCTTAAGGATCAGACCCTTTTTTCAATTTTCTCCTAAAATGACATACCCAAATCTAACTGCCTGTAGCTCAGGACCTGAAGCAAGGATATGCATATTCCTGATACCATTTGAAAGGAAACACTTTTAAGTTTGTGGAAATGTGAAATTAATGTAGGAGAATAACACAGATCTGGTAAAAGATAATACAAACAAAAAAAACATGCATTTTCTATTTATTTTTGTTCCATCATCTTTGAAATGCAAGAGAAAGGCCACAATATAATATTGCAGTTTAGGCGCAATATAATAATAATAATAATAATAATAATAATAAATAGATTGTGTGTGCAAAGTTTCAGATTGATCCAGTGAAGCATTGCAATACTGGACTATTTTGTATCAAATCTGCCCAAATATGCCGAATTGGTCAATTGATACATTTTCAAGTACATAACTATAGAGAACATACAAAAATGATATGGTAATACAAAATGTAAGTTTACACACTCCCAGGAATGTCTACATTATGGATAATTAGCTTATACACTAACTTTCACACACCTAGATGGCCAGGCGGGGTGGGTGTGGAGCCAGAGACAGCAGGGGTTCAAACTGTAGAACCCAGTTCCTACATTTTAATATAAAAAATATTTTAGCAAACAAAACTATGCTACATTTTATCTCTGGGACCCTTAGCATGACATATCAGAGCAAGATTACTGAATGTAAGTACATTATTTACCTTCAGAGGTGAATGTATCAAACCAGTTGCCGTGATACGTTTTTTGTTGTTGTGCACTCTCCTCAAACAATAGCATGGTATTTTTTCACAGTAATAGCTACTGTAAATTGGACAGTGCAGTTAGATTAACAAGAATTTAAGCTTTCTGCCCAAAGAAGACATGTCTATGTGTCACGATCGTTGAGAGACGGGTCAGACCAAGGTGCAGCGTGAAAAGCGTACATGTTTATTAACTAAATAAACATACAACAAAACAAGAAACAACGTAACGTGAAGTCCAAAGGGCTATACACATACAAGCCTAACAGGAACAAGATCCCACAATACACAGTAGGCAATGGGCTACCTAAGTATGATCCCCAATCAGAGACAATGAGCGACAGCTGCCTCTGATTGGGAATCATACCTGGCCAGACATAGAAATAGACTAACTAGAACCTAAACATAGAATATATAACATAGATTTACACACCTTGACTCAACAAACAAGAGTTCTATAGGTCAGGGTATGACAGTACCCCCCCAAAGGTGCGGACTCCGGCCGCACAAACCTGACATGATTATTATATTATGACAGGGGAGGATCCGGGTGGGCTTTCAGCCTCAGAGGCGGATCCGGCTCCGGGCGTGATGACCTCTCCCTCTCTGCCTCCCTGTTGCGCCCCTGGTCTGGTCTGGACCTCGGCGCGATGCTTCCCCTCTCCTTCCTCCCACGATGCACCAAGCCCTGTCTGGACCCTGGTGTGGGAGGCCCCGACCCTGGAGAGGGGCTGACTTCTGGGTCTGAAGTGGAGCCGCTGACCGGAGCTGGACTGGGCACCGGTAGAGCGGACTGCTCTGACTCCGGAGTGGAGCCGCTGACCGGAGCTGGACTGGGCACACTCACCACTGGTCTGGTACGGGGGGCAGGCACGGGCCGTGCCGGACTGGCAACACGCACCACTGGTTTGGTGCGGGGAGCAGGTACAGGCCTTACTGGACTGGATACACGCACCACTGCCTTGGTGCGGGGAGCAGGTACGGGCCGTACTGGACTGGTGAGGCGCACTGGTGACACAGTGCGTAGAACCGGAGCAGGATATACTGGACCGTGGAGGCGTACTGGAGGTCTGGAGTGTACAGCTGGCACAACCCGTCCTGGCTGGATACCCACTTTCGCACGGCACGTGCGGGGCGCTGGCACAGGACGCACTGGGCTGTGAATGCGCACTGGCGACACAGTGCGTATCTCCGCATACCTAGGTTCCTCAATGAACACACACTCCCTTTGTAGCCTGACTAGCTCCTCTCTCCGTGCCTCCACTACTTCCTTCTCCCTTTGAGCCTCCTGTAGCACCTCCCTCTGAACGAATAACTCCTGCTCCCTCTGTGCTAACAGCCCCTGTAACGTGGTGGCCTCCTCTCTCAGACTCTCGATCCGCAGGTCTTGGAGGACCTCTAAAATAGCGGCCTCCTTCTCGATAGTCAGCCCTTTCCCGGCCTCCTGCTGCCTCGTCGTCCACCCCGTGAGCCCCCAAAACATTTTTTCTTGGGGCTGCTTCTCGGGCTTCCTCTTTGGCCGATGTCGCCGTTGATCCTCTCCTACCCGGGCTTCCTCCTTCATTGCCTTACCGTAACGGACGGCCTCCTCCTCTGTGATTTTCCCCCAACCAAGGAGGACATCTACCAACGTAGCCTCCCGCTGTTTCCAGCGTGTCTGCTCCTGGCCACGCTGCTTGGTCCGGGTTTGGTGGGATCTTCTGTCACGATCGTTGAGAGACGGCTCAGACCAAGGTGCAGCGTGAAAAGCGTACATGTTTATTAACTAAATAAACATACAACAAAACAAGAAACAACGTAACGTGAAGTCCAAAGGGCTATACACATACAAGCCTAACAGGAACAAGATCCCACAATACACAGTAGGCAATGGGCTACCTAAGGATGATCCCCAATCAGAGACAATGAGCGACAGCTGCCTCTGATTGGGAATAATACCTGGCCAGACATAGAAATAGACTAACTAGAACCTAAACATAGAATATATAACATAGATTTACACACCCTGACTCAACAAACAAGAGTTATATAGGTCAGGGCGTGACACTATGTCCTGGAAAGTTTGCTGTTACTTACAACAGTCACGCTGATCACATTAGCCCACGTTAGCTCAACCTTCCCGTAAAGGGGCACCAATCCCGTAGAGGTTAACATGCCTCTGTGGTTTTATTAACATGCCTCTGTTGTTTTTCACACTTTTTTTAAATCACATCAGATTTGAACCAACCATTTTGGCATGCATTTGAATGAACCCAGAGTTCCTAGGGAGAAGGTGTACAGGACAAGGAGATCTCTCACTCCCTTTGGCTTCATCCCTCCATCCATCCTGGGACTCATCTCCACAACGGTGGAGAGTTGTTTCCAATGTTAATGTACTAGCTAGCCAACGTTTAATTTTTGCTGCGTTATGAAAGGAACTAGACACGGACACGAATTATCTGTTTAGTGTGTTAACACACTATTGGTAGTTTGTTGTAACCAAGTATTGGTGCTAAACTGTGTGTTATTGGATGCTAGCTTGCTAGTTAGCTATGGCGTCATAGTTAGGCATCGTGGGCTGTTGTGGGTAGTTACTGTAGGTTAGCATTGTTTTTCGGCAGTGCCGGGTGTAGCACGAAGCTAGCTAGCTAGCCGTTCTTCAAACAAAGTCAACACAGTAGCCATTGCTAGCTAGCCAACACGACCAGCTAACTGTACTGTAGTAGCTAAATACAATATACTTGTGCTAGCTAGCCAACGTTTAATTATTGCTGCGTTATGAAAGGAACTAGACACGGACACGAATGATCTGTTTAGTGTGTTAACACACTATTGGTAGTTTGTTGTAACCAAGTATTGGTGCTAAACTGTGTGTTATTGGATGCTAGCATGCTAGTTAGCTATGGTGTCATAGTTAGGCATCGTGGGCTGTTGTGGGTAGTTACTGTAGGTTGGCATTGTCTTCGGCGGTGCCGGGTGTAGCACGAAGCTAGCTAGCTAGCCGTTTTTCGAACTTGTTGTGACCAAGTGTTGGTGCTAAACTGTGTGTTATTGGATGCTAGCATGCTAGTTAGCTATGGTGTCATAGTTAGCTAGCTGAATAAAGTGGGTTGAGTCTATTCCTTTAAACATTGAACCGCTGTGGTTCACAACAATTCTAAAGGTGGAAGTTGGGAGAGTTTTTGTTCGGGTGGTTCAGTGAAACAATTATAGTTTCTGAGGTGGAAGTTTTGGTGAGGGAGGCCCTGCTCTCTCCTCTCCCAGATGTTTAGTTCATTTCATTACGATCTCCTCTGCATTATTGTAGCCGTTTGCTACAGCCTGTCAACTATGCCTCTGCCTATCCCTGTTCTCTCCTCTCTGCACAGGCTACACAAACGCCTCACACCGCGTGGCTGCTGCCTCTCTAACCTGGTGGTCCCTGCACGCACCCCACACCTGGAGTTCCAGGTCTCAGGCAGCCTCTGGAACTGCCGTTCTGCTGCCAACAAAGCTGACTTCATCCCCGCCTATGCTAACCTCCAGTCCCTCGACTTCCTGGCGCTGACAGAAACATGGATTACCACTGAAAACACTGCTACTCCTACTGCTCTCTCCTCGTCTGACCATGTGTTCTCGCATACCCCGAGAGCATCTGGTCAGAGGGTGGTGGCACAGGAATCCTCATCTCTCCCAAGTGGACATTCTCAATTTTTCCCCTAACCCACCTGTCTATCTCCTCATTTGAATTCCATGCTGTCACAGTCACTAGCCCATTTAAGCTTAATATCCTTGTCATCTATCGCCCTCCAGGTTCCCTTGGAGAGTTCATCAATGAGCTTGACAAGTTCCTTTCCTGAGGATGGCTCACCCCTCACAGTTTTGGGGATTTCAACCTCCCTATGTCCACATTTGACTCATTTCTCTCTGCCTCCTTCTTTCCACTCCTCTCCTCTTTTGACCTCACCCTCTCACCGTCCCCCCTACTCACAAGGCAGGCAATACGCTTGACCTCATCTTTACTAGATGCTGCTCTTCTACTAATCTCACTGCAACTCCCCCTCCATGTCTCCGACCACTACTTTGTTTCCTTTTCTCTCTCGCTCTCCTCCAACACTACTCACTCTGCCCCTACACAGATGGTAATGCGCCGCCGCAACCTTCGCTCTCTCTCTCCCTACTACTCTCCTCTTCCATCCTATCATCTCTTCCCTCTGCTCAATCCTTCTCCCTCCAATCTCCTGATTCTGCCTCCTCAACCCTCCTCTCCTCCCTTTCTGCATCCTTTGACTCCCTGTGTCCCCTATCCTCCCGGCCGGCTCGGTCCTCCCCCTCCAGCTCCGTGGCTTGATGTCTCATTGCGAGCTCACAGAACAGAGCTCCGGGCAGCTGAGCGGAAATGGAAGAAAACTAAACTCCCTGCCGACCTGGCATCTTTTCCTCCCCCCTCTCTCTCTGTGGATGACTTCGTCAACCACTTTGAAAAAGAAGGTTGACGACATCCGATCCTCGTTTGTTAAGTCTAATGACACTGCTGGTCCTACTCACACTGCCCCTACCCTATGCTTTGACTTCTTTCTCCCCTCTCTCTCCAGATAAAATCCTGCGACTTGTGACTGCAGGCCGCCTAACAACCTGCCCGCTTGACCCCATCCCCTCCTCTCTTCTCCAGACCATCTCCGGTGACCTTCTCCCCTACCTCACCTCGCTGATCAACTCATCCTTGACCGCTGGCCATGTCCTTCCGTCTTCAAGAGAGCGAGGTTGCTCCCCCTTCTCAAAAAACCAACACTCGATCCACTGATGTCAACAACTACAGACCAGTATCCCTTCTTTCTTTTCTTTCCAAAACTATTGAGCGTGCCGTCTTTAGCCAACTCTCTTGCTATCTCTCTCAGAATGACCTTCTTGATCCAAACCAGTCAGGTTTCAGGACTGGTCATTCAACTGAGACTGCTCTTCTCTGTGTCACGGAGGCTCTCCGCACTGCTAAAGCTAACTCTCTCTCCTCTGCTCTTGTCCTTCTAGACCTGTCTGCTGCCTTTGATACTGTGAACCATCAGATCCTCCCTCTCCACCCTCTCCGAGCTGGGCATCTCCGGCGCGACTCACTCCTGGATTGCGTCCTACCTGACCGTCGCTCCTACCAAGTGGCGTGGCGAGAGCTGTCTCCGCACCACGTGCTCTCACCACTGGTGTCCCCAGGGCTCAGTTCTAGGCCCTCTCCTTTTCTCCCCTATACACCAAGTCATTTGGCTCTGTCATATCCTCACATGGCCTCTCCTATCATTGCTACGCTGACGATACACAACTAATCTTCTCCTTTCCCCCTTCTGATAACCAGGTGGCGAATCGCATCTCTGCATGTCTGGCAGACATATCAGTATGGATGACGGATCACCACCTCAAGCTGAACCCTGGCAAGACGGAGCTGCTCTTCCTCCCGGGGAAGGGCTGCCCGTTCCATGATCTCGCCATCACGGTTGACAACTCCGTTGTGTCCTCCTCCCAGAGTGCGAAGAGCCTTGGCGTGACCCTGGACAACACCCTGTCGTTCTCCGCTAACATCAAGGCGGTGACCCGCTCCTGCAGGTTCATGCTCTACAACATTCGAGAGTACGACCCTGCCTTACACAGGAAGCGGCACAGGTCCTAATCCAGGCACTTGTCATCTCCCGTCTGGATTACTGCAACCCGCTGTTGGCTGGCCTCCTGCCTGTGCCATTAAACCCCTACAACTCATCCAGAATGCCGCAGCCCGTCTGGTGTTCAACCTTCCCAAGTTCTCTCCGTCACCCCCCTCCTCCGCACACTCCACTGGCTTCCAGTTGAAGCTCGCATCCGTTACAAGACCATGGTGCTTGCCTATGGAGCAGTGAGGGAACGGCACCTCTGTACCTTCGGGCTCTGATCGGTCCCTACACCCAAACGAGGGCATTGCGTTCATCCACCTCTGGCCTGCTGGCTCCTTCCTCTGCAGAAGCATAGTTCCCGCTCAGCCCAGTTAAAACTGTTCGCTGCTCTGGCACCCCAATGGTGGAACAAGCTCCCTCACGACGCCAGGACAGCGGAGTCACTCACCACCTTCCGGAGACATTTGCAACCCCACCTCTTTAAGGAATACCTGGGATAGGATAAAGTAATCCTTCTACCCCCCCAAAAATTGTAAAGTGGTTATCCCACTGGCTATAGGGGTGAATGCACCAATTTGTGAGTCGTTCTGGATAAGAGCGTCTGTTAAATGACGTAAATGTGCCCTTGAGCAAGGCACTTAACCCTAATTGCTCCTGTAAGTCGCTCTGGATAAGAGCGTCTGCTAAATGACTAAAATGTAAAAAATGTAAATGTAAATCAGGCCAAATGGAGGGAGGGAGTTAAAGACAGCGAAGAGAGAGCCACAACTGTGGTGCATTGTGGGGATTTGTGTTGGCTGGCAGAAGCGAGCCAGCGCTGTTTTGTTTTTCCACCCTTCTGTGCTTCACGTTCAGCAGTGCCACTGCCTCAGTCTACAATAGATGAGTACTTTCATCTGGTAGAGCAAGAGGGAGAGATATTCTGGTCAGCTGCCTATCAGCTCCCAGCCTTAGAACCCAGGGAGGACCTGAGAGGATCTGCTCGTACAGAGAGGAGAGTGTTGGCAGGTTGTCACGGTAAAAACCTTCCCTCTTCCAGCCAGTATCTCCCACCCACCCATGCTCTTCTTTTAGGGTTCCCTCTCTTTCTGTCACTCACTCTCACTGAGGCACAACCACATTTACATGCCCCAAAAGCGTTACAGTGGTCTGTCTCTCTCACTGAGGCACAACCACATTTACATGCCCCAAAAGCGTTACAGTGGTCTGTCTCTCTTTTCTAGAGCAAAGAACAGGGCAGTTAAAAAGGCACAGTTGCTGTGTCAGTGTTTTATGATGGCCATGTATTTAAATTACATTTACCCAAATATATTCCCTGTACGTATGGGTTTGATGTTTATTGGTGTTCCTATGAAAGGTTGAAATGAGACCAATAGTAGTGAAGCTGTACATTCCCAGTATGAAATTAGTATGAAAGCAGCAGGTCAAGTGTGGACGGTCTATTGGGTTTCTCATTGACACAGCCGTGCCTTTTTTTATTTTTTATTATTATTATTATTATTATTATTATTATATATATATATATATATTTTTTTTTTGAGAGGCAGAGGGAGCTAGCCGCTAAGGTCAGTGTCTCTTGGCTAAGACACAGCCGTGACTTAGCCATGCCATTAGTTCCAATGTTTGACAGCCATTATAGACAGACAGCAGCTCTATCTGTCAATAGGCAGATGAGTGATTTGTCTGCAGTGTGACAGGAACGTCCATTCAGTGACTTGCTACATGCTGTTGATGTCATCGATCCATGGCACTGGCAGCATATCGTCCATGCTGTGAATTCTACAAATTACATGTGTCTAAACTTCAGCACAGCTAGAAATGACCAGAGGTGGTATTCCTTGCCCAATGTTCTTGTCCCTGTGTCAGGCTTGACCCTTAACCCTAATAAGTCCGTTATAGTGGAACTCTGTATGTTGTTGTTGTTTCTCCATAGACCTCTGGCATGGTTTTCTCCATAGACCTCTGGCATGGTTTTCTCCATAGACCTCTGGCATGGTTTTCTCCATAGACCTCTGGCATGGTTTTCTTTATAGACCTCTGGCATGGTTTTCTCCATAGACCTCTGGCATAGTTTTCTTTATAGACCTCTGGCATGGTTTTCTTCATAGACCTCTGGCATGGTTTTCTTCATAGACCTCTGGCATGGTTTTCTTTATAGACCTCTGGCATGGTTTTCTTTATAGACCTCTGGCATGGTTTTCTTTATAGACCTCTGGCATGGTTTTCTTTATAGACATCTGGATTGGTTTTCTTTCATAGACCTCTGGCATGGTTTTATTCATAGACCTGTGGCATCGTTTTCATGGTCACATACTTCCAGACTTTTTCCAGATATTTTTGTCTGATATTTAAGGTCTTCTCCTGAGGACATTCCTGTTGTGTCCCTCTCAATGATGACCAAGAGTTCAGTTCTTTGAGGACCACTCCACCTTGGTGTCAACTTTGGCTATTTTGTTTGGCAGGGTTCTGGTCTTTTATCCTGAACGGTGTTTGATGTTGTGGCCATTCAGATAATGGAAGATGAGAAAAGACGGTCTGGTTTTGGATGATTCACCCTCATAGGACAGTGTGGGTCCAGAGAGTCCATCCCTCCCACGCCTAGGAGGGGTGGAGGGACTGACTAGGAGGGGTGGGGAGACTGACAAGGAGGGGTGAGGGGACTGACTAGGAGGGGTGGGGGGACTGACTAGGAGGGATGGGGGGGACTGACTAGGAGGGATGGGGGGACTGACTAGGAGGGTGGGGGGACTGACTAGGAGGGGGTGGGGGGACTGACTAGCAGGGGTGGGGGGGACTGACTAGGAGGGATGGGGGACTGACTATGAGAGGTGGGGGGACTGACTAGCAGAGGTGGGGGGACTGACTAGGAGGGGTGGTGGGACTGACTAGAAGGGGTGGGGGGACTGACTAGGAGACGTGGGGGGACTGACTAGCAGTGGAGGGGGGACTGACTAGGGAGGGGTGGGGGACTGACTAGGAGGGGTGGGGGGGACTGACTAGGAGGGGTGGGGGGACTGACTAGGAGGGGTGGGGGGACTGACTAGGAGGGGTGAGGGGACTGGCTGGAGGGGGTGGGGGGGACTGACTAGGAGGGGTGGGGGGGACTGACTAGGAGGGATGGGGGGACTGACTATGAGAGGTGGGGGGACTGACTAGGAGGGGTGGGGGGACTGACTAGAAGGGGTGGGGGGACTCACTAGGAGACGTGGGGGGAGTGACTAGCAGAGGTGGGGGGACTGACTAGGATGGTGGGGGGACTGACTAGGAGGGGTGGGGGGGACTGACAAGGAGGGGTGGGGGGACTAACTAGGAGGGGTGGGGGGGACTGCCTAGGAGAGGGTGGGGGGGACTGACTAAGAGGGGTGGGGGAGACTGACTAGCCCACCCCTCTTCTTCTAACCCACATCTCTTCCTCTAAACCATCCCCTAGCTCTAACCCACCACCAACCTCTAACCCACCCCTCATCCTCTAACCCACCTCTCTTCCTCTAAACCATCCCTTACCTCTAACCCACCACCTTCCTCTAACCCAAACCTCTTCCTCTAACCCACCCCCTTTCCTCTAACCCACCCCCTTTCCTCTAACCCACCCCTCTTCCTCTAACCCACCTCCTACCTCTAACCCAACTCCTACCTCTAACCCACCCCTTCCTCTAACCCACCCCTCTTCCTCTAACCCACCTACTACCTCTATCCCACTTCCTTCCTATAACCCACCACTCTTCCTCTAACCCACCCCCTTCCTCTAACCCACCTCCTACCTCTAACCCACCCCTCTCCCTCTAACCCACCCTCTTCCTCTAACCCACCCCTCTTCCTCTAACCCACCCCTCTTCCTCTAACCCACCTCCTACCTCTAACCCAACTCCTACCTCTAACCCACCCTTCCTCTAACTCACCCTTTCCTCTAACCCACCCCCCTTCCTCTAACCCACCTGTTACCTCTAACCCACCTCTTACCTATAACCCACCCCTCTTCCTCTAACCCACCCCCTTCCTCTAACACACCTCCTACCTCTAACCCACCCCTCTTCCTCTAACCCACCCCCTAATTCTAACCCACCCCTCTTCCTCTAACCCACCCCCTACCTTTAACCCACCCCTCTTCCTCAACCCACCCCCTACCTCTAACCCACCCCTCTTCCTCTAACCTACCCCTTCCTCTAACACACCCCTCTTCCTCTAACCAACTCCCCTTCCTCTAACCTACTCCCCTTCCTCTAATCCAATCCCCTTCCTCTAACCCACTCCCCTTCCTCTAACCAATCCATAACCTCTAACCCACCACCTTCATCTAACCCACCCCTCTTCCTCTAACCCACAACCTTCTTCTAACCCACTCCTACCTCTAACCCACCCCTCTTCCTCTAACCCAGCCCCTTCTTCTAACCCACACCTCTCCCTCTAACCCAGCCCCTTTCTCTAACCCACCCCTCTTCCTCTAACCCACCTCCTACCTCTAATCCACCTCCTTCCTATAACCCACCACTCTCCCTCTAACCCACCCCCCTTCCTCTAACCCACCTACTACCTCTAACCCACCCTCTTCCTCTAACCCACCCCTCTTCCTCTAACCCACCCCCTTCTTCTAACCCACCCCTCTTCCTCTAACCCACCCCCTTCCTCTAACCCACCCCCTCTTCCTCTAACCCACCCCTCTTCCTCTAACCCACCCCCTCTTCCTCTAACCCACCCCACTTCCTCTAACCCACCCCTCTTCCTCTAACCCACCCCCTTCCTCTAACCCACCCCTCTTCCTCTAACCCACCCCCTTCCTCTAACCCACCCCCTTCCTCTAACCCACCCCCCTTCCTCTAACCCACCTCCTTCCTCTAACCCACCCCTCTTCCTCTAACCCACCCCCCTTCCTCTAACCCACCCCTCTTCCTCTAACCCACCCCTCTTCCTCTAACTCACCCACCCTCTTCCTCTAACTCACCACCCTTCCACTAACCCACCACTCTTCCTCTAACCCACCTCTTACCTCTAATCCACCCCCTTCCTCTAACCTACCCCTCCTCTACCCTACCCCCTTCCTCTAACCCACCCCTCTTCCTCTAACACACCCTCTTACTCTCTAACCCCACTTCCTCTAACCCACCCCCTACCTCTAACCTACCCCCTTCCTCTAACCAACCACTCTTCCTCTAACCCACCTCTTCCTCTATCCCCCTCTCTTCCTCTAACCCACCTCTCTTCCTCTAACCCACCCTCTTCCTCTAAGCCACCCCTCTTCCTCTAACCCACCACCCTTCCTCTAACCCACCCCTCTTCCTCTAATCCACCCCTTTCCTCTAACCCCTTCCTCTAACCCACCAATCTTCCTCTAACCCACCCCCTACCTCTAACCCAACTCTTCCTCTAACCCACCCTCTTCTTCTAACCCACCCCTCTTCCTTCTAACCCACCCTCTTCCTCTAACCCACCCTCTTCCTCTAACCCACCACCCTTCCTCTAACCTACCCCTCTTCCTCTAACCCACCCTCTATCCTCTAACCCACCCCCTTCCTCTAACCCACCCCTTTCCTCTAACTCACCCCTCTTCCTCTATCCAAATCCTCTTCCTCTAACCCACCCTCTTCCTCTAACCCACCACCCTTCCTCTAACCCACCCCTCTTCCTCTAACCTACCCCTCTTCCTCTAACCCACCCCTCTTCCTCTAACCCACCCCCCTTCCTCTAACCCACCCCTCTTCCTCTAACCACCCTCTTCCTCTAACCCACCACCTTCCTCTAACACACCCCCTTCCTCTAACCCACCCCTCTTCCTCTAACCCACCCCTTCCTCTAACCCACCCCTCTTCCTCTAACCCACCCCCTCTTCCTCTAACCCCACCACCTCTTCCTCTAACCCACCCCCCCTAACTCACCCCTTCCTCTAACCCACTCTCTTTTCTCTAACTCACCCACTCTTTCCTCTAACCCACCTCTTCCTCTAACCCACCCCTTCCTCTAACCCACCTCTTCCCTCCTAACTCCACCCCTCTTCCTCTAACCCACCCCCTTCCTCTAACCCACCCCCCTTCCTCTAACCACCCACTCTTCCTCTAACCCACCCTCCTCTCAACCCTCCTCTTCACCCTCCTTCCTCTAACACACCCACCTTCCTCTAACCCACTCCTCCTCTAACCCACCCCTCTTCCTCTAACCCAACCCCTCTTCCTCTAACCCACCCCTCTTCCTCTAACCCACCCACCCTCTTCCTCTAACCCACCCCTACCTCTAACCCACCCCTCTTCCTGTAACCCACCACCCTTCCTCTAGCCCGTCATCTTCCTCTAACCCACACCTCTTCCTCTAACCAACCCCTATTCCTCTATCCCAACCCTCTTCCTCTAACCCACCCTCTTCCTCTAACCCACCCCTTTCCTCTAACTCACCCCTCTTCCTCTAACCCACCCCTCTTCCTCTAACCCACCCCTCTTCCTGTAACCCACCACTCTTCCTGTAACCCACCACTCTTCCTCTAACACACCCCTCTTCCTCTAACCTACCCCTCTTCCTCTAACCCACCCCTCTCCTCTAACCCACCACTCTTCCTCTAACCCACCCCTTTCCTCAACCCACCCTCTTCCTCAACGCACCCCTCTTCCTGTAACCCACCCACCTCTTCCTCTAACCCACCCCTCTTCCTCTAACCCACCCCTCTTCCTCTAACCCACCCCCTTCCTCTAACCCACCACTCTTCCTCGAACCCACCCTCTTCCTCTAACCCACCACCTTCCTCTCCACCTCTTCCTCTAACCCACCACCTCTTCCTCTAACCCCACCCCTCTTCCTCTATCCCACCACCTCTTCCTTTAACCCACCACTCTTCCTCTAACCCACCCCCTCTTCTCTAACCCACACCCTCTTCTTCTAACCCACCCCTCTTCCTCTAACCCACCCTTTCCTATAACCCACCCCTTCCTCTAACCCACTTCCTCTAACCCACCACCCTTCCTCTAACCCACCTCCTCTTCTCTAACTCACCCTCTTCCTCTAACACACCCTCTCTTCCTCTAACCCACCACCTCCTCCCTCTAACCCACCCCTCTTCCTCTAACTCACCCCCTCTTCCTCTAACCCACCCCTCTTCCTCTAACCCACCCTTCCTCTAACCCACCCCTCTTCCTCTAACCCACCCCTCTTCCTAACCCACCTCTTCCTGTAACCACACCACTCTTCCTCGAACCCACCCCACTTCCTCTAACCCACCACCCTTCCTCTAACCCACCCCTCTTCCTCTAACCAACCCCTCTTCCTGTAACCCACCCCTCTTCCTCTAACCCACCCCTCTTCCTGTACCCCACCACTCTTCCTCTAACACACCACTCTTCCTCTAACCCACCCCTCTTCCTGTAACCCATCACTCATCCTTGAACCCACCCAACTTCCTCTAACCCACAACCCTTCATCTAACACACCCCCTACCTCTAACCCACCCCCTTCCTATAACCCACCTCTCTTCCTCTAACTCACCCCTCTTCCTCTAACACACCCCTCTTCCTCTAACCCACCACCCTTCCTCTAACCCACTCCCTACCTCTAACTCACCCCTCTTCCTCTAACACACCCCTCTTCCTCTAACCCACCACCCTTCCTCTAACCTACCCCTCTTGCTGTAACCCACCCCTCTTCCTCTAACCCACCCCTCTTCCTCTAACGCACCCCTCTTCCTGTAACCCACCCCTCTTCCTCTAACACACCCATCTTCCTCTAACCCACCCCTCTTCCTCTAACCCACCCCTCTTCCTGTAACCCACCACTCTTCCTCGAACCCACCCCTCTTCCTCTAACCCACCACCCTTCCTCTAACCCACCCCTCTTCCTCTAACCAACCCCTCTTCCTCTAACCCACCCCTCTTCCTCTAACCCACCCTCTTCCTGTAACCCACCACTCTTCCTCTAACCCACCCCTCTTCCTGTAACCCACCACCTCTTCCTCTAACCCACCCTCTTCCTCTCCTATCCCTCTTCCTTTCTAACCCACCTCTTCTAACCCACAACCTCTTCATCAACACCACCCCCTACCTCTAACGCACCCCTTTACTCTAACACACCCCTCTTCCTCCAACTACCCACTTCCTCTAGCCCACCCCTCTTCCTCTAAAACACCCCTCTTCCTCTAACGACCCACTTCCTCTAGCCCACCCTCTTCCTCTAACCCAACCCCTACCTCTAACCCACCCCCTTCCTCTAACCCACCCCTTCCTCTAACCCACCCTCTTCCTCTAACCCACCCTCTTCCTTCTAACCGACCCCTCTTCCTCTAACCCACCCCTCTTCCTCTAATCCACCACCCTTCCTCTAACACTCCTCCTACCTCTAACCCACCACCCTTTGTCTAACCCACCCCTACATCTTTCCCACCCCATTCTCTAACCCACCCCACTTCCTGTAACACACCCCCTTCCTCTAACCCACCCACTTCCTCTAACCCACCCCCTACCTCTAACCTACCCCCTTCCTCTAACCCACCACTCTTCCTCTAACCCACCCCCTTCCTCTAACACCTCTTCCTCCAACCTACCCCTCTTCCTCAATCCCACCCTCTACTCTATAACCCACCCATTCCTCTAACCACCAATCTTCCTCTATTCCACCCCTTCCTCTAACCCACCCTTCCTTACTAACCCACCCTCTTCCTCTAACCAACCCCTCTTCCAACACCCCCTTCCTCTAACCCACCCCTCTTCCTCATCCCAACCTCTTCCTCTAACCCAACCTCTTCCTCTAACTCTCCACCCCTCTTCCCCTCCTAACCCACCACCCTTCTTCTAACCCACACCCTACCTCTAACCCACCCCTTTTCTCTAACCCACCCCTCTTCCTCTAACGACCCACTTCCTCTAGACCACCCTCTTCCTCTAACCCACTCCCTACTTCTTACGCACCCACTTTTTCTAACCCACCCCTCTTTCTCTAACCCACCCACCTTCCTCTATCCCACCCTTTTCCGCTAACCCACCACCCTTCCTCTAACCCACCCTCTTCCTCTAACCCACTCCCTTCCTGTAACCCACCTCCCTTCCTCCAACCCCTTACTCTATCGCACCCCTCTTCCTCTAACCCACCCCCTACCTCTAACCCACCCTTCCTCTAACCCACCACCCTTCCTCTAAACCACTCCTTTCCTCTAACCCACCCCCGTTCCTCTAACCCACCCCTCTTCCTCTTACCCACCCCCTTCCCTTACTCACCTCTAACCCACCCTCTTCCTCTAACCCACCTCTTCCTCTAACCCTACCCCTTCCTCTAACCCACCCCTCCTCCTCTTCCTCTAACGCACTCCCCTTCTCTTTTTCCCACCCCCTTCCTCTAACCCATCCCTCCTCCTCTTTCTCTAACCCACCCCCTTCTTCTATCCCGCCCCTCTAACCCACCCCTCCTCCTCTTCCTCTAACCCACCCCTTCCTCTAACCCACCCTCCTCATCTTTCTAACCCACCCTTTTCTCTTTACCCACCCCCCCCTCCTCTAACCCACCCTTCCCTCTACCTCCTCCCTTCCTCTAAAAACACTCCTTTCCTCTAACCCACCCTCCTCTTCTTTCTACTCCTCCCCTCTCCCCCCACCCCCCCCTCCTCCCCCCCCTCCTTCTTCCTCAACCCACCCCCTTCTTCTAACCCACCCCCCCTCTCTTCCTCTAACCCACCCCCCTTCCTCTAACCCACCCCTCTTCCTCTAACCCACCTTTGTACCCCACCACTCTTCCTCTAACACACCACTTTTTTCTCTAACCCACCCCCCTCCTGTAACCCACCACTCTTCCTCGAACCCAACCAATCTCCTCTAACCCACGACTCCTTCATCTAACACACCCCTACCTCTAACCTGCACTTCTTCCTATAACACACCCCTCTTCCTCCAACTCACCCACTTCTCTAATACACCCTCTTCCTCTAACCACCTCTTCCTCTAACCCACGCCCACCTCCAACCCACCCTCTTCCCTCTAACCCACCCCTGCCTCTAGCCCACCCTCTTCCTGTAACACACCCCCTACTTTTTACCCACCACCTTTTTCTAACCCACCCCTCTTTCTCTAACCCACCCCTCTTCCTCTAACCCACTACCCTTCCTATAACCCACCCCTCTTCCTCTAACCCACCCTTCTTCCTCTAACCCACCCCTCTTCCTCTAACCCACCCACCTTCCTCTATCACACCCCTCTTCTACTAACCCACAACCCTTACTCTATTCCACCCCTCTTCCTCTAACCCACCACCCTTCCTCTAACCCAACCCTCTTTCTGTAACCCATCACTCATCCTCGAACCCACCCAACTTCCTCTAACCCACGACCCTTCATCTAACACACCCCCTACGTCTAACCCACCCCCTTCCTTAACCCACCCCTCTTCTTCTAACTCACCCCTCTTCCTCTAACACACCCTCTTCCTCTAACCCACCACCCTTCCTCTAACCCACTCCCTGCCTCTAACCCACCCCATTTGTCTAACCCACCCCGCTTCCTCTAACCATCCACTTTCCTCTAACTCACCCTCTTCCTGTAACACCCCCCTACCCACCTCTTCTAACCCACCCCCTCTTTCTCTAACCCACCCCTCTTCCTCTAACCAACTACCCTTCCTATAACCCACCCCTCTTCCTCTAACCCACCCTTCTTCGTCTAAACCACCCCTCTTCCTCTAACCCACCCACCTTCCTCTATCACACCCCTCTTCCTCTAACCCACAACCCTTCCACTATTCCAGCCCTCTTCCTCTAACCCACCACCCTTCCTCTAACCCACCCCTCTTCCTCTAACCCACCCCTCTTCCTCTAACCCACCCAATACCTCTATCAAACCCCTATTCCTCTAACCGACTCCCCTTCCTCTAACCCATCCCTACTTAACCACCCTTCCTCTAACTCACCCCTCTTCTCCTCTAACCCCCCTTCCAACCCCTACCTCTAACTCCACCTCTTCCTCTAACCCACCTCCTTCCTCTAACCCACCCCTCTTCCTCTTACCCACCCCCTTCCTCTAACAACTCCTACCACCTCTAACCCACCCCTCTTCCTCTAACCCACCCCCATCTATTCTAACCTACCCCCTCTTCCTATAACCCACCCCCTCTTCCTCTAACGACAACCCTTCCTCTAACCCACCCTCTTCTTCTAACCCAACCCTCTTACACTAATCCACCACCCTTCCTCTTACCCACCCCCCTACCTCTAACCCACCACCTTCCCTAACCCACCCCACCTCTACCACTGTTCCTTCCTCTAACCCACCCCTCTTCCTCTAACACACCCCCTACCTCTAACCCCTTCCTCTAACTCACCACCTAACTCTAACCCACCCCATTTTTCTAACCAACCACTCTTCCTCTATTCCACCCCCTTCCTCTAACCTACCCCCTTCCTCTATCCCAAAACTCTTCCTCAAACCCACCCTCTTCCTCTAAGCCATCCCTCTTCCTCTAACCCACCCCCCTTTTTCTAACCCACCCCTCTACCTCTAATCCACCCTTACCTCTAACCCCTTCCTCTAACCCACCAATCTTCCTCTAACCCACCCCCTACCTCTAACCCAACCCCATCCTGTAACCAACTCCACTTCTTCTAACTCACCCCTCTTCCTCTGTCCAAATCCTCTTCCTAAACCCCACCCTCTTCCTCTAACCCACCACCCTTCCTCTAACCAACCCCTCTTCCTCTAACCTACCCCTCTTCCTCTAACCCACCCCCTACCTCTAACCCAACCCCATCCTGTAACATACTCCACTTCTTCTAACTCACTCCTCTTCCTCTATCCCAATCCTCTTCCTCTAACCCACCCTCTTCCTCTAACCCACCACCCTTCCTCTAACCCACCCCTCTTCCTCTAACCTACCCCTCTTCCTCTAACCCACCCCTCTTCCTCTAACCCACCCCTCTTCCTCTAACCCACCCCTCTTCCTCTAACCAACCACCCTTCATCTAACACACCCACTACATCTAATCCACCCCTTTTCCTCGAACCCACCCCTCTTCCTCTAACCCACCCCTCTTTCTCTAACCCACCTCCTACCTCTAACCCACCCCTCTTCCTCTAACCCACCCCCAAACCTCTTCCTCTAACCCACCACTCTTTTTCTAACCCACCCCCTCTTTCCTCTAACTCACCCCCTTCCTCTAACCCAACCCCCTTCCTCTAACCCACCCCTCTTCTTCTAACCCACCCCTCTTCCTCTAACCCACCCCTCTTCCTCTAACCCATCCCCTTCCTCTAACCCACCACCTTCCTCTAACCCACACCTCATCCTCTAACCCACCCCCCTTCCTCTAACCCACCCCACTTCCTCTAACCCACCCCTCTTCCTCTAACCCACCTCCTACCTCTAACCCTCCTCCTACCTATAACCAACCCCTCTTCCTCTTACCCACCCCCTTCCTCTAACACACCTCCTACCTCTAACCCACCCCTCTTCCTCTAACCCACTTCCCACCTATTCTAACCCACCCTTCCTCTATCCACCCCTACCTTGAACCCACCCCTCTTCCTCTAACCCACCCCCTACCTCTAACCCACCCCTCTTCCTGTAACCCACCACCCTTCCTCTAGCCCGTCATCTTCCTCTCAACCCAACCTCTTCCTCCACCTAACCCACCTATTCCTCCTATCCAACCACCTCTTCCTCTAACCCACCCTCTTCCTCTAACCCACCCCTTTCCTCTAACTCACCCCTCTTTCTCTATCTCAACCCTCTTCCTCTAACCCACCCTCTTCCTCTAACCCACCACCCTCCCTCTAACCAACCCCTCTTCCTCTAACCTACCCCTCTTGCTGTAACCCACCCCTCTTCCTCTAACCTACCCCTCTTGCTGTAACCCACCCCTCTTCCTCTAACGCACCCCTCTTCCTGTAACCCACCCCTCTTCCTCTAACACACCCCTCTTCCTCTAACCCACCCCCAATCTTAAACCCACCCCATTCCTCTAACCATCCAATCTTCCTCTATTCCACCCCCTTCCTCAAACCCACCCTCTTACTCTAACCCACCCCCCTTCCTCTAACCAACCCCTCTTCCTCTAACACTTTCCTCTAACCCACCCCTATTCCTCTATCCCAACACTCTTCCTCTAACCCAACCTCTTCCTCTAACCCACCCCTATTTCTCTAACCCACCACCCTTCTTCTAACCCACACCCTACCTCTAACCCACCCCTTTTCTCTAACCCACCCCTCTTCCTCTAACGACCCACTTCCTCTAGACCACCCTCTTCCTCTAACCCACTCCCTACTTCCTACCCACCCACTGTTTCTAACCCACCCCTCTTTCTCTAACCCACTCACCTTCCTCTATCCCACCCTTTTCCGCTAACCCACCACCCTTCCTCTAACCCACCCTCTTCCTCTAACCCACTCCCTTCCTGTAACCCACCTCCCTTCCTCCAACCCCTTACTCTATCGCACCCATCTTCCTCTAACCCACCCCCTACCTCTAACCCACCTTTCCTCTAACCCACCCCCGTTCCTCTAACCCACCCCTCTTCCTCTTAACCACCCCTCTTCCTCTTACTCACCCCCTTCCTCTAACCCACCCCTCTTCCTCTAACCCACCCCCCTTCCTCTAACCTGACCCCTTCCTCTAACCCACCCCTCCTCCTCTTCCTCTAACCCACTCCCCTTCTTTTTTCCCACCCTTCCTCTAACCCATCCCTCCTCCTCTTTCTCTAACCAACCCCCTTCTTCTATCCCGCCCCTTCCTCTAACCCACCCCTCCTCCTCTTCCTCTAACCCACCCCCCTTCCTCTAACCCACCCCTCCTCATCTTCTTCCTAACCCACCCCCTTCCTCTAACCCACCTCTTCCTCTAACCCACCCCCCTCCTCCTCCTCTTCCTCTAACCCACACCCTTCCTCTAACCCACCCTCCTCCTCTTCTTCCCCCCCTCCCCCCTCCCCCCCCTCCCCCTCCTCCTCTTCCTCTAACCCACCCCTTCCTCTAACCCACCCCTCATTTTCTTCCTCTAACCCACCCCCTTCCTCTAACCCACCCCTCCTCCTCTTCCTCTAACCCACCCCCTCTTCCTCTAACCCACCCCTCTTCCTCTAACCCATCCCTCTTCCTGTACCCCACCACTCTTCCTCTAACACACCACTCTTCCTCTAACCCACCCCTCTTCCTGTAACCCATCACTCATCCTCGAACCCAACCAACTTCCTCTAACCCACGACCCTTCATCTAACACACCCCCTACCTCTAACCCACCCCCTTCCTATAACCCACCCCTCTTCCTCTAACTCACCCCTCTTCCTCTAACCCACCCCCTTCCTATAACCCACCCCTCTTCCTCTAACTCATCCCTCTTCCTGTAACACACCCCTCTTCCTCTAACCCACACCACCCTTCCCTCTAACTCTACCTCTAACCCACCCCCTTTCGTCCTAACCCACCCCCTTTCCTCTATACCAGCCACTTCCTCTAGCCCACCCTCTTCCTGTAACACACCCCCTACTTTTTACCCACCACCTTTTTCTAACCCACCCCTCTTTCTCTGTAACCCCCATCTTCCTTTAAACTTCCCACTACCCCTTCCTATAACCCACCCCTCTTCCTCTAACCCACCCTCCTTCCTCTAACCCACCCCTCTTCCTCTAACCCACACACCTTCCTCTATCACACCCCTCTTCCTCTAACCCACAACCCTTCCTCTATTCCACCCCTCTTCCTCAAACCAACACTCTTCCTCTAACCCTTCCATGTATTACATCACTCGTCTCGAACCCATAACTTCCTCTAACCCACGACCCTTCATCTAACACACCCCCTACCTCTAACTCACCCCTTCCTATAACCCACCCCTCTTCCTCTAACTCACCCCTCTTCCTCTAACACACACCCTCTTCCTCTAACTCCACCACCCTTCCTCTAACCCACTCCCTACCTCTAACCCACCCCTTTTGTCTAACCCACCCCGCTTCCTCTAACCATCCACTTCCTCTAGCCCACCCTCTTCCTGTAACACACCCCCTACTTTTTACCCACCACCTTTTTCTAACCCACCCCTCTTTCTCTAACCCACCCCTCTTCCTCTAACCCACTACACTTCCTATAACCCACCCCTCTTCCTCTAACCCACCCTTCTTCCTCTAACCCACCCTCTCCTATCTAACCCACCCACCTTCCTCTATCACACCCCTCTTCTACTAACCCACAACCCATACTCTATTCCACCCCTCTTCCTCTAACCCACCACCCTTCCTCTATCCCAACCCTCTTTCTGTAACCCATCACTCATCCTCGAACCCACCCAACTTCCTCTAACCCACGACCCTTCATCTAACACACCCCCTCACGTCTAACCCACCCCTTCCTTAACCCCACCCCTCTTCCTTCCAACTCACACCCTCTTCCTCTAACACACGTCTTCCTCTAACCCACCACACCCTTCCTCTAACCCACTCCCTGCCTCTAACCCACCCCATTTGTCTAACCCACCCCGTTTCTAACCAATCCATTCTAGCCCACCCTCTTGTAACACACTACTTTTTACAAACCACCTTTTTCTAACCCACCCCTCTTTCTCTATTACCCACCCCTCTTTATCTAACCAACTACCCTTCCCGTAACCCACCCCTCTTCCTCTAACCCACCCTTCTTCGTCTAACCCACCCCTCTTCCTCTAACCCACCCATCCTATCACACCCCTCTTCCTCTAACCCACAACCCTTCCACTATTCCACCCCTCTTCCTCTAACCCACCACCCTTCCTCTAACCCACCCCTCTTCCTCTAACCCACCCCTCTTCCTCTAACCCACCCAATACCTCTAACAAACCCCTATTCCTCTAACCGACTCCCCTTCCTCTAACCCATCCCCTATAACCCACGACCTTCCTCTAACTCACCCCTCTTCCTCTAACCCAACCCCTACCTCTAACCCACCCCTCTTCCTCTAACCCACCTCCTTCCTCTAACCCACCCCTCTTCCTCTTACCCACCCCCCTTCCTCTAACCCAACTCCTACCTCTAACCCACCCCTCTTCCTCTAACCCACCCCCATTATTCTAACCCACCCCTCTTCCTATAAACCACCCCTCTTCCTCTAATACCAACCTTCCTCAACCCACCCTCTTCTTCTAACCCAACCCTCTTACTAATCCACCCTTCCTCCACCACCCCCACCTCTACCCCTTCCTCTAACCCCACCCTCTTCCTCTAACACACCCCCCTACCTCTAACCTTCCTCAACTCACCACCTAACTCTAAATCCACCCCATTTTTCTAACCAACCACTCTTCCTCTATTCCACCCCCCTTCCTCTAACCTTTCTTATATCCCAGAAACTCTTTTCAAACCCACCCTCTTCCTCTCTAATACATCCCTCTTCCTCTAACTTACCCCTTTCTAACCCACCTCTACCTCTAAAATCACCCTAACTCTTACCCTTCCTCTAACCCACCAAATCTTCCTCTAACCCCTACCTCTAACCTAACCCCATCTATGTAACCAACTCCACTTCTTCTAACTCACCCCTCTTCCTCTATCCCAATCCTCTTCCTCTAACCCACCCTCTTCCTCTAACCCACCACCCTTCCTCTAACCCCCCCTCTTCCTCTAACCTACCTCTTCCTCTAACCCCTACCTCTAACCTTCATCCTGTAACATACTCCACTTTCTTTCTAACTCACTCCTCTTCCTCTATCTAAATCCTCTTCCTCTAACTTCCCACCTCTTCCTCACTTCACCACCCTTCCTCTAAACCACCCCTCTTCCTCTAATTCACCCCTCTTCCTGTAACCCACCCCTCTTCCTCTAACCCCACCCCTCTTCCTCTAACCCCACCCCTCTTCCTCTAACCAACCACCTTCATCCCAACACACCCACTACATCTAATCCACCCCTTTCCTCGAACCCACCCCTCTTCCTCTAACCCACCCCTCTCTCTAACTCCACCTCCTCACACCTCTAACCAACCCCACCTCCTTCCTCTAACCCACCCCCAAACCTCTTCCTCTAACCCACCACTCTTTTTCTAACCCACCCCTCTTTCCTCTAACTCACCCCCTTCCTCTAACCCAACCCCCTTCCTCTAACCCACCCCTCTTCTTCTAACCCACCCCTCTTCCTATAAACCACCCCTCTTCCTCTAACGACAACCCTTCCTCTAACCCACCCTCTTCTTCTAACCCAACCCTCTTACACTAATCCACCACCCTTCCTCTTACCCACCCCCTACCTCTAACCCACCACCCTTCCTCTAACCCACCCCCACCTCTACCCTACCCCCTTCCTCTAACCCACCCCTCTTCCTCTAACACACCCCTACCTCAACCCTTCCTCCTAACTCACCAACTAACTCTGGGACCCACCCCCATTTTTTCTAAAACCACTCTTCCTCTATTCCACCCCCTTTCTCTAACCTACCCCCTTCCTCTATCCCGCAAAATATTCTATCAAACTTCCACCCTCTTCCTCTAAGGCTACATCCCTCTTCCTCTAACCCACCCCTTTTCTAACCCACCTCTACCTCCTAATCCACTTACCTCCTAACCTTCCTTAACCCACCAATCTTCCTCTAACCTACTCCTACCAACCAACATCCTGTAACCCAACTCCACTTCTTCTAACTCACCCCCTCTTCCTCTATCCAAATCCTCTTCTAACCCTCTTCCCTCTAACCCACCACCCTTCCTCTAACCTACCCCTCTTCCTCTAACCTACCCCTCTTCCTCTAACCCACCCCCTACCTCTAACCCAACCCCATCCTGTAACATACTCCACTTCTTCTAACTCACTCCTCTTCCTCTATCCCAATCCTCTTCCTCTATCCCACCCTCTTCCTCTACCACCTTCATCTAACCCACCCCTCTTCCTCAAACTCTTCCTGTAGCCCACCTCTTCCTCTAACCCACCCCTCCTTTATCTAACCCCACCCCTCTTCCTCTAACCAACCACCCTTCATCTAACACACCCACTACATCTAATCCACCTTTTCTCCCCCTCTTCCTCTAACCCACCCCTCTTTCTCTAACCCACCTCCTACCTCTAACCCACCCCTCTTCCTCTAACCCACCCCCAAACCTCTTCCTCTAACCCACCACTCTTTTTCTAACCCACCCCTCTTTCCTCTAACTCACCCCCTTCCTCTACACCCCCTTCCTCTAACCACCTCTTCTTCTAACCCACCCCTCTTCCTCTAACCCCCTCTTCCTCTACCCCCATTCTCAACTCCTTCCTCTCATCCTCCCAGCCCACCCCCCCTTCCTCTAACCACCACTTTATCTATTCCACCCCTCTTCCTCCTAACCACCTCCTACATATATTCCTCCTCCTATAAACCCCCCTCTTCTACCTTCCTCTAACTTGCACATCTACCTCCTAACCCACCCCTCTTTATCTAACCCACACACCTATTCCTACCACCTCTTCTATCTACTACCTTTAACCCACCCACTCTTCCCAACCCACCCCCTACCTCTAACCCACCCCCTCTTCCTTAACCCTTCTCTTTCCGATCCATCTTCCTCATTAACCCACACCTCTTCCTCTAGCTTACCCTATTCCTCTATTCCCAACCCTCTTCCTCCTAACCCCCACCCTCTTCCCTCTAACCCACCCCTTTCCTCTAACTCACCCCCTCTTTCTCTATCTCCAGCCTCTTCCTCTAGCCACCCCTCTTCCCTCCTAACCCACCACCCTTCCTCTAACCAACCCTCTTCCTCTAACCCCACCTCTTGCTTAACCCACTCTTCCTCTAACCACTACCCCCCTCTTCCTCTAACCCACCCCTCTTCCTCATGCACCCCTCTTCCTGTAACCCACCCCTCTTCCTCCACACCCATCTTCCTCTAACTTCACCCCTCTTCCTCATTACCTCTTCCTAACCACCACTCTTCTCCAACCCACCTCTTC
Source organism: Coregonus clupeaformis (assembly GCF_020615455.1). Classification (NCBI taxonomy): domain Eukaryota; kingdom Metazoa; phylum Chordata; class Actinopteri; order Salmoniformes; family Salmonidae; genus Coregonus; species Coregonus clupeaformis. The sequence goes on along the minus strand of NW_025533511.1, from coordinate 10,223 downwards.
CACTAACCCACCACCTTCCCTCTAACCACCCTCTTCCTCCTAGCCAACCCCCCTCTTCCTGTAACCCACCTCTTCCTCTAACCCACCCCTCTTCCTGCTTACCCCACCTCTTCCTCTAACACACCACTCTTCTCTAACCCACCTCTTCCTTAACCCATCCTCGTCCTTGAACCACCAACTTCCTCTAACCCCAACCCCTTCATCTCCCCCCTCCTCCCCTTCCTATAACCCACCTCTCTTCCTCTAACTCCACCCCCTCTTCTCAACCACACCCCTCTTCCTCTAACCCCACCCACCCTTCCTCTAACCCACTCCCTACCTCAACCCTCTTCCTCTAACGCACACCCCTCTTCTCTAAGCCCACACCCTTCCCTCTAACCTCCCCTCTTGTTTAGCCCACCCCCTCTTCCCCTTACCACTCTTCCTCCTATGCACCTCTTCCTGTAACCCCCTCTTCTCTAACCACACCCATCTTCTATAACCCTTCTAACCACCTCTTCCTGCAACCCACCACTCTTCCCTAAACCCACCCCACTTCCCTCCTAACCCACCACCCTTCCTCTAACCCACACCCCTCTTCCTCTAACACCCCCTCTTCCTGTAAACCCACCCTCTTCCCTCTAGCCCCCTCTTCTGTGCCCATCACTCTTCCTCTAACACCACCACTCTTCCCTCATTACCCTCTTCCTGTAACCCATCCTCGTCTTAACCCACCCCTCTCTAACCCCCACACCCTTCATCTTTCCCTACCTCTAACCCACCCCCTTCCTATAACCCACCTCTCTTCCTCTAACTCACCCTCTTCCTCTAACACACCTCTTCCCTCTAACCCACCACCCTTCCTCTAACCCCACTCCCTACCTCTAAACTCACCCCTCCTCCTCTAACTTACCTCTTCTCTAACCACCACTTCTCTAGCCTACCCCCTCTTGCTGTTAACCCCCTCTTCCATCTCTTCCTCTAACATGCCCCCCTCTTCCTGTTAACCCACCCCTCTTCCTCAACCCATCTTTATCTAACCCACCCCCTCTTCCTCTAACCCACCCCTCTTCCTGTAATCTTCCTCAACCCACCCCTCTTCCTCTAACCAAAACCTTCCTCTAACCACCCCCTCTTCCTCTAACCAGCCCCTCTTCTGCATAACCCCACCCCTCTTCCTCTAACCCACCCCCTCTTCCTGTGCCCCACCACTCTTCCTCTAACCTTTCCACTCTTCCTCTAACCCACCCCTCTTCCTGTAACCCATCCACTCATCCTTAGACCCACCCAACCCCCATCTAACCTGACCCTTCATCTAACACACCCCTACCTCTATTACCTTCCTATAACCCCACCTCTCTTCCTCTAATACCCCTCTTCCTCCTAACACACCTCTTCCTCTAACCACCCCCACCACTCTAACTCCTACCTCCACCCTCTTCCTCTCCTCTTCTATTTACTTCTAACCTACCCACTCTTTCTATACCACCCCCTCTTTATCTCTCCATACACACTCTTCCTCTATGCACCCTCTTCCTGTAACCCACCCCTCTTCCTCTATTTCACCATCTTCCTATAACCCACCCCTCTTCCTCCTAACCCTCTTCCTATAACCCACCACTCTTCATAAACCCACCCCACTTCCTCTAACACCACCCTTCCTCCTAACCCACCCCTCTTCCTCTAACACCCCCTCTTCTGCAACCCACCCACTCTTCCTCCTAACCCACCCCTCTTCCATCCCCCATCACTCTTCCTCTAACTTTTCCTCTTCCTCCCCTCTTCTGTAACCCATCCTCGTCAACCACCCACTATCTAACCCACAACCATTAATCTAACACACATACATTATTTATATATCCATATATATTTATCTGCTATATATTGTTTTACCTCTTCTTTTTCACTTATTCATCTACCATCACACCCACCTCCTACTCCCTCTACTTCACCACCCCTCTTCGTCCCAACCCCACCACCTTCCTCTAACCTACCCCTGTTGCTGTAACCCACCCCTCTTCCTCTAACTCCACCCTCTTCCTCTATGCACCCCTCTTCTGCTTCAGCCCCCCCTCTTCCTCTACTTTTACCATCTTCCTCCTGACACCCCCCTCTTCCTCTAGCCCCCCTCTTCTGTAACCCACCACTCTTCCTAAACCCACCCCCTCTTCCTCTAACCAATACCCTTCCTCTAACCCCACCCCCTCTTCCCTCCTATTAGCCCCTCTTCCTATAACCCACCCTCCTTCCTCTAACCCACCCCTCTTCCTGTACCCCACCACTCTTCCTCCTAACTTGCACCACTCTTCCTCTAACCCACCCACTCTTCCTGTAACCCATCACTCGTCTTGACCCACCCAACTATCTAACCCTACCACTTCCATCTAACACACCCCTACCTCTAATCCACCCCTTCCTATAACCCACCTCTCTTCCTATAACTCTCACCCCTCTACCTCTAACCACCACCCTACCACCACCTTCCTCTCCTACATCTAACTCACCCCTCTTCCTCTAACACACCCCTCTTCCTCCTAACCCTCCTTCCTCCCTAACCCCACTCCTACCTCTAACTCCTTTAGTCTAACCCACCAGCTATCCTAATAAATAAATATCTAGCCATCTCTACCCCCTACTTTACCCACTACTTTTCTACTATCTTTCCTCTTACCTCTTCCTCTAGCCCACTGTATTTCCATAACCCCACCCATATTCCATCTACTTATTTATCATTACCTCTTTTTTCTAACCACCCACCTTCCTCTATACCTCTTCCTCTAACCCGCCTTCTCTATTCCACCTCTTCATCTATTACCACCTTCCTCTAGCCACCCTCCCCCATCCAACCACCACTCTTCCTCTATTGCCCCTCTTCCTGTAACTCCCACCTTCCTTCACCACTCTTTATCTAACACCCTCTTCCTCCTAACCTACCCTCTTCCTCCAACCCATCTCTCTTCCTCAAACCCCCTCCTAACCCCACCTCTTCCCTCTAACCCACCACCCCTTCATCTAACACACCCCCTACTCATCACCCTTTACTCATTACCCCTCTTTATCCAACTACCCATTACCTCTTCCTCCTCTTCCTCTAGCATTACATTTCTAACCACCCTCTTCCTCTCTTTCGCCCTCTTCCTCTAGCCAACTATTACCTTCATCATACACCCTCTTCCTCTAACCCATACTTCCTCTAACCCCACCCTCTTCCTCTAATCCATCATCAGCTATCTAACTTAGGCCCTCTTTATCTAGCCCACACCCCCTCTTCCTCAAATCCACCACCCTTCCCTCTAACACTCCTCCACCTCCCTAACCCACCACCTTTGTCTAAGCCCCACCCCTACATCTTTCCACCCCATTCTCTAGCCCACCCCTTCCAATGTGTTTCCCCCTTCCTCTAACCCACCCCTTCCCATCCAACCCACCCCTACCTCAACCTACTTCTCTATCCTCTTTATCTATACCTTCCCTACTTTCACTCATTCACCCCTCTTCCTCTAACCCCTGATCTATAGCCCACCCCATTCCTCTAACCGTCAATCTTCCTCTATTCCACCCTTCCTCAAACCACCCTCTTACTCTAAACCACCTTCCTCCTGTGGCCCACTCTTCCTCTACCCCATCTAACCCCACCCTGTTCCTCTATCTACTCTTCCTCTAGCCCAATACTCTTCCTCTAACCCCTATTTCTCTAACCACACCCAGCTATTCCCTATTCCCACACCTACTATCTAACTTCCCACCCCTTTTCTCCAACCCACCCCTCTTCCTCTAGCCAAAGCCTATCTGGATATTATATTCCATCTAACTTTATCTCCTTCTTCTTGCCCTGCCACTTTTCACCACCCTCTTTCTCTAACCCACCACCTTCATATATCCCCCCTTTCAGCTAATCTCTTCCACTCTAACCCCACCCTCTTCCTCCCCTCGTGCTGTATTACCTCATTTATCAGCCCCTTGCTCTATCGCACCCGTCTTCCATCCTTCACCCCTCACCTCAATCCTTTCCTCTAACCCCACCCCGTTCCTCTAACCCCCCTCTTCCTCTTAACCACCCTCTATTACTCCCTTTCTCTAACCCACCTCTTCCTCAAACCCCACCCCCCTTCCTCACTCTTCCTCTAACCCCACCCTCCTCCTATTCCTCTAACTTTCCCTTCTTCCCACCCCCTTCCCTCCTAACCCATCCCTCTTCTGTACCTTCTTCTATCCAGCCAACCATAACACCACCCTCCTCCTCTTCCTCTATACCCCTTCCTCTACCTTATCCTCTCATAAACTTCTTCTCCACCTTCCTCATACCTTCCTCTTCCCCCCTCCTCCTCTTCCTCAACCCCACCTTCCTTCTCTAACCCCCACCACTCCTCTTCTTCTATTACCTTCCATTTTCCTTCCTCTAACCCCTCCCCTCCCCCCTCCTCCTCCTCTTCTATCACCCTCACCCTCTTTTTATTTCTAACCCACCCCCCTTCCTCTAACTCCCACCTCCTCCTCTTCCCTCCTACCCCACCCTCTTCCTGATATCTTCCTCTAACCCACCACTCTTCCTCTATTTACCCACTCTTCCTGTAACCCATCACTCATCCTCACAACCAACTTCCTCTAACCCCGACCCTTCATCTAACACACCCCTACCTCTAACCCACCCTTCTCTATAACCCACCTCTTCCTCAACTCACCCTCTTCTCTGAACCCACCCCCCTTCCTATATTACCCACTCTTCCTCTAACTCATCCCTCTTCCAAACCACCTCTTCCTCTAACTCACCACCCTTCCCTCTATTCCACTCCCCTACCTCTAGCCACCCCTTTAGTCTAGCCCACCCAGCTTCCTCTAATATCCCCCAGCCCTCTGCCACCCTCTTCCTGTAACACACCCCCTACTTTTACCACCACCTTTTTCTAACCACCCTCTTTCTCTAACCCACCCATCTTCCTCTAACCCACTACCCTTCCTATAACCCACCCCTCTTCCTCTAATACCCTTCTTCCTCTAACCCACCCCTCTTCCTCTAACCCACCCACCCTTCCTCTATCACACCCCTCTTCCTCTAACCCACCTTCTTCTATTCCACCTCTTTATCAAACCAACACCTTCCTCCTAACCACCCCTCTTCCTGTGACATCACTCATCCTCAATTACTATCTAACCCTTCATTCTAATCCTTTTCACCCCCTACCTCTAACTCCTTCCTATAATACCCCTCTTCCTCTAGCTCACCCTCTTCATCTGTTACACACCTCTTCACATCTGATCCACCACCCATTCCTCATTATTCCCTGCCTCTAACCCACCCCTTTAGTCTAACCCTTGCTTCTATCTAACCATCCACTTCCTCTAGCCCAACCTCTTCTTCTTACTCCCTACTTACCACCACCTTTTCTAACCCCCACCCTCTTTCTCTAACCCCACCCCCTCTTATCTAACCCTCTATAATACCTCTTCCTCATTACCCTTCTTCCTCAATACCTCTATTCCTCCTAACCCCCCCCGCCCTCTATCCCCTCTTCCTCACTAACCCACAGCCATACTCTATTCCACCCTCTTCCTCTAACCCACCACCCTTCCTCTATTCAACCCTCTTCCTTAACCATCACTCATCCTCAACCCACCCCAACTTCCTCTAACCCACACCCTTCATCAACACCTAATATCTATCCTTCCTTAACCCACCCTCTTCTTCTATCTCCACCCTCTTCCTCTAACACACCCCTCTTCCTCTAACCCCCCTTCCTCCTAACCCACTCCTACCTCTAAACCCCCCATTTTCAACCCAGCCTATCTAAACCATCCACTTCCTCTATTACCCTTCCTGACACCCTTTTCCTTTCTTTCTTTCTCTAACCCCCACCCCTCTTCCTCTAATCCAACTACCCATTCCTCTAACCCACTCTTCCTCTAACCACTTTCTTGATCTAATACACCCCTCTTCCTCTATACCCTTCCTCTATCACACCTCTTCCTCCCTAGCCCACAGCCCATCCTCTAGCCCCTCCCTGCCTCCTAAGCCACCCCATTTGTCTAACCCACCCACTTCCTCTAACCATCTCCTATCTATACCCTCTTCTACCCCCCCTACTTTTACTGCCTTTTCCATAACCCACCTCTTTCTCTAACCCACCCTCTTCCTCTAAGCTACTTATTCCTCTAGCCCACCCCTCTTCCTCTAACCCCACCCTCTTCCATCTAACCCTCCATCCTCTAATACCTCTTCCTCCTAACCCTACCCCTCTTGCTAACCCCCCCTTCCTCTAACCTACCCTCTACCCCTCTTCCTCTAACCCACCCTCTTCCTCCTAGCACCCTCTTATGTAACCCACCCCCTCTTCTCTACCACACCCATCTTCCTCTAACCCACCTCTTCCTCCTAGCGCACCCTCTTCCTGTAACCCACCACTCTTCCTCGAACCCACCTCTTCCTCTAACCCACCACCCTTCCTCTAACCCACCCCTCTTCCTCTAACCAACCCCTCTTCCTGTAACCCACCCCCTCTTCCTCTAACCCACCTCTTCTCTAACCCACCCCTCTTCTGCCCTTACCACTCTTCCTCCTAACACACCACTCTTCCTCTAACCCACCCCTCTTCTGACCTTACATCCTCATCCAGCCAACCCCTTTATAACCCACACTTCATCAACCCCTACCTCTAACCCCACCCCCTTCCTATAGCCCACCTCTCTTCCTCTAACTCACCCTCTTCCTCTAACCTGCCCCCTCTTCCATCTAACCCCACCACCCTTCCTCTAACCACTCCCTACCTCTAACTCACCACTCTTCCTCCACCCTCTTCCTCAATACCTAATTATCTAACCTACCTCTTGCTGTACACCCCTCTTCCTCTCCCTACCTCTTCCTACCCTCTTCCTGTAACCCACCTCTTCCTCTAACACACCCATCTTCCTCTAACCCACCCCTCTTCCTCTAACCCACCTCTTCCTGTGACCCACCACTCTTCCTCAGACCCACCCTTCCTCTAACCCCACCACCCTTCCTCTAACCCCACCCCTCTTCCTCTAACCAGCCCCTCTTCCTGAACCCCTCTTCCTCTAACCCACCCCCTCTTCCTACCCCCATCCCCCCTCTTCCTCAGCCACCCCTCTTCTGTAACCATCACTCGTCCTTGACCCACAACTTCCTCTAATTACAGCCAGCCATCTAACACACCCCTACCTCATACCTTCCTATAACCCCACCTCTCTTCCTCTAACTCTTCCCTCTTCCTCTACCCTCTTCCCTCTATACCACCTTCCTCTAACCCACTCCTACCTCTAACTCACCTCTCCTCCCTCTTCGTCTAACCCACCACCCTTCCTCTAACCTACCTCTTGTAGCAACCCACTTTACTATTCCATCTAACCACCCTCCTGCTCATAGCACCCTCTTCCTGTAACCCACCCTCTTCCTCCTAACACCCCATCTTCCTCTAACTTACCCCTCTTCCTCTATGTTACCCTCTTCTAGTATTTGCTCTTCCATAAAACACCCCTCTTCCTCCTAACCGTCCATAACCTCTAACCCACCCCTCTTCCTCTATCCCCTCTTCCTGAACCCCCCCTCTTCCTCTTCCACCCCTCTTCTGTACCCCCACCACTCTTCCTCTAACACACCACTCTTCCTCTACCCTCTTCTGTAACCCATCACTCGTCCTTAACACCCACCTCTAACCCCACAGCCCCACCATCTAACACCCTACCTCCTAATCCAACCCCTATAATTACCTCTCTTCCTATAACTCCCCCCTCTGCCTCCCTAACACACCCCCTCTTCTCTAACCCATCTATTTTTTCTAACCCACTCCCTGCCTCTAACTCACCCTCTTCCTCTATTTTTCCCCCCTCTTCCTCTATTCCCACCACTTATTCCTCACCACTCCCTACCTCTAACTCACCTTTTGTCTATTTTCCAGCCATAATAATCCCATCTCTCTCCCTTCTTCTGTTCTCCTGCCTTTTCTAATACCCTCTTTCTCTAGCCACCCCTCTTCCTCTGGCCCACTGCCCTTTCAATAACCCACCCCTCTTCCTCTATTACCCATTGTTCCTCTATTACCCTCTTATCTTACCCACTATTATCTGTGACACCCTCTTCCTCCAACCCCCCAGCCCTTCACTCTATTCCACCTCTTCCCTCTAACCCCACCACCCTTCCTCTAACCCACCCCTCTTCTCCTAACCAACCCCTTCCTCTAACTACCTCTTCACTGTAACCCACCACTCTTCCTGTAACCCACCACTCTTCCTCTAACACACCCCTCTTCCTCTAACCTACCCCTCTTCCTCTAACCCTTCTCTCTTCCTCGAACCCACCCAACTTCCTCTAACCCACACCTCTTCCTCTAACCCACCACCCTTCATCTAACACACCCCCTACCTCTAACGCACCCCTTTACTCTAACACACCCCTCTTCCTCCAACTACCCACTTCCTCTAGCCCACCCCTCTTTCTCTAAAACACCCCTCTTCCTCTAACGACCCACTTCCTCTAACCCACCTCTTTCTGCTACCTCTAACCCACCCCTCTTCCTCTAACCCACCCCTAACTCCGCCCTCCCCACCTCTTCTTTAACCCATCTTCCTCAACCCCCACCCCTCTTCCTCTAATCCATCATCTTCCTCCACCCTCTTCCTCTATACCCCTCTTCCTCTAATCCACCACCTTCCTCCTCCTAACCTGCACCCTTTCTCTAACCCACCCCTACGTCTTTCCACCCCACGTTCTCTAACCACCCCACTTCATTATTTGCCTTCCTCTAGCCTTACAGCCCCCACTCTAACCCACCCCCTACCTCTACCTACTTTCTATTTACCACTCTTCCCACACCCTCTATTTTATCTTCCTCTAGCCCACCCCCGATCTATAATACTTATCTAACCGTCAATCTTTCATCTGTTCTTCCCATTCTATCAGACTCTATCTAGCCCACCTTCCTCCTAACCAGCTCTTCCTCTAACACTTTTCCTCAACCCTATTCCTCTACACTTCCTCTTAACCCAACCTCTTCCTCTAACCCCACCCCTATTTCTCTAACCCATGCCCTTCTAACCCACACCCTACCTCTAGCCACCCCTTTTCTCTGTACCCTCTTCCTCTAGCGACCACTTCCTCCTGGACCACCTCTTCCTCTAGCCACTCCTTCTTCTTGCCCGCCCACTTTCTAACCCACCTCTTTCTCTAGCTTGCAGCTATCCTATCCCACCCCCCAACACTCATTATTTACCCTTCCTCTAACCCACCCTCTTCACTCTAACCCACTCCCTTCCCTGTAACCCACCTCCTTATATCACCTTTCACTTATTATACCTTTACAACCTATCCTAGCCCACGCTTCCTCCTGAGCATCCTCTAGCCACCCCCGTTCTATCTAGCCACCCCTCTTCCTCTTAACCACCCCTCTTCTCTTACTCACCTTCCTCTAACCCACCTCTTCCCTCAAACCCACCCCCCTTCCTCTAACTGCCTTCATCTAACCCACCTCCTCATTCTCTAAACCTCCCTTCTTTCCACCTTCCTCTAACCCATCCCTCCTCCTCTTTCTCTAGCTTACCCCTTCTTCTCTCCATACATCTACATCTCATATATTCCTCTATTGCCCCCTTCCTCTATACCCCTCCTCATCTTCTTCAACCCACCCCTTCCTCTAACCCACCCACTATTCTAGCCCACCCTTCCCCCCTCCTCCTCTTCCTCTAGCCACACCCCCTTCCTCTAACCCACCCTCCTCCTCTTCTTCTAACTAGCCTTCCTCTAACCCACCTTCCCCCACTCTAACCACCCCTCCCCTCCTCCCTCCTCCTCTTCCCTTACCTTCCTCTGCTCCCACCTCCTTTCTTCCTCTAACCACCCCTAACCCACCTCCTCCTCTTCACTCTAACCCACCCCTCTTCCTCTAACCCCACCCCTCTTCCTCTAACCCACCCCTCTTCCTGTACCTACTCTTCCTCCTAACACTGCTCTTCCTCCTAGCCACCCCTCTTCCTGTAACCATCGCTCATCCTCACTTCAACTATCTGACTTCCCACACGTCATCTGTACACCCCTGCCTCTATTATTTCCTATAGCCCACCCTCTTCCATCAACTCACCTCTTCCATCTATTTTTATTCCACCCTCTTCCTCTGCTCATCCCTCTTCCTCTAACACACCCCTCTTCCTCTAACTCACCACCCTTCCTCTATTACTCTCATTACCCCTTCGTCTAACCCCCCAGCTACATCTAAGCCATCCACTTCATCTGTTCTCTC